>NW_028227337.1:0-250000 GCF_978045245.1 Mus caroli | reverse complement strand
AGAGACAGAGAGAGAGAAATAGAGGGAGACAGAAAGAGACAGAGCGAGACGAGAGAGACACAGAGAGAGAAAGAGAGAGACACAGAGAGAAAGATAGAGAGACATAGAGAGACATACAGAAAGAGACAGAGAGAGACACAGAGAGAGAAAGAGAGAGAGAGACAGAGATAGACAGAGAGAGAGACAGAGAGATACAGAAAAGAGACAAAGAGAGAGAGACAGAAAGAGACAGAGAAAGACAGAAAGAGACAGAGAGAGAGACGGAGAGAGACAGAGAGAGACACAGAGAGAGACAGATATAGAGACAGAGAGAGACAGAGAAAAACACAGAGAGAAACACAGAGAGACAGTGAGAGAGACAGAGAGACAGAGAGAGACAGAGAGAGACAGAGAGAGACACAGAGACATACAGAGAGAGACAAAGAGAGTAGAGAGAGACAGAGAGAGACAGAGAGAGACAAAGACACAGTGAGAGACAGAGAGATATATAGAGAGAGACAGAGAGAGACAGAAACAGACAGAGAAACAGAAAGAGACAGAGAGAGACAGAGAGAGAGAGACAGAGAGAGACACAGAGAAACACAGAGAGAGACAGAGAGAGACACAGAGAGAGACATGGAGAGACACAGAGAGACACAGAGAAGGCAGAGACAGACAGAGAGAGACAGTGAGAGACAGAGAGAGACACAGAGAGAGAGACAGAGAGAGACACAGAGAGAGACAGAGAGAGAGACAGAGAGAGACAGACAGAGACAGAGAGAGACACAGAGAGAGAGACAGAGAGAGAGACAGAGAGAGACAGAGAGAGACAAAGAGATAATGAGAGAGACAGGGATAGAGACAGAGAGAGAGACAGGGAGAGACTCTGGGAGAAACAGAGTGAGACAGAGAGAGAGACAGAGAGAGAGAGAAAATAGACTAAGAGAGAGTCAGAGAGTGACAGAGAAAGACAGAGAGAGAGAGAAAGAGACAAAGAGAGAAAGAGAAAGAGACAGAGTGAGAGAGACAGAGAGAGAGACAGAGAGGGAGACAGAGTGAGAGAGACTGAGAGAGACAGAGAGAGAGACAGAGAGAGACAGAAATAGAGACAGAGAGAGACAGAGAAAGACATAGAGAGAAACACATAGAGACACTGAGAGAGACAGAGAGAGACAGAGATAGAGACAGAAAGAGTCAGAGAGAGACACAGATAGAGACAGAGAAACAGTCAGAGAGAGAGACTGAGAGAGACAAAGACAGAGACAGAGAGAGACAGAGAGAGACACAGAAAGAGACAGAGAGCGAGAAAGAGATGGAGACAGAAAGAGACAGAGCGAGATGAGAGAGACACAGAGAGAGAAAGAGAGAGACAGAGAGAGAAAGATAGAGAGACAGAGAGAGACATACAGAAAGAGACAGAGAGAGACACAGGGAGACACAGAGAGAGAAAGAGAGAGAGAGACAGAGATAGACAGAGAGAGACACAGAGAGATACAAAAAAGAGACAAAGAGAGAGAGACAGAAAGAGACAGAGAAAGACAGAAAGAGACAGAGAGAGACGGAGAGAGACAGAGAGAGACACAGAGAGAGACAGATATAGAGACAGAGAGAGACAGAGAAAAACACAGAGAGAAACACAGAGAGACAGTGAGAGAGAAAGAGAGACAGAGAGAGACAGAGAGAGAGACAGAGAGAGACACAGAGATGACAGAGACATACAGAGAGAGACAAAGAGAGTAGAGAGAGACAGAGAGAGACAAAGAAAGACACAGCGAGAGACAGAGAGATATATAGAGAGAGACAGAGAGAGACAGAAACAGACAGAGAAACAGAGAGAGACAGAGCGAGACAGAGAGAGAGACAGAGAGAGACAGAGAGAGAGAGACAGAGAGAGACACAGAGAAACACAGAGAGAGACAGTGAGAGACACAGAGAGACACAGAGAGAGGCAGAGACAGACAGAGAGACAGTGAGAGACAGAGAGAGACACAGAGAGAGACAGAGAGAGACACAGAGAGAGACAGAAAGAGAGAGAGAGACAGACAGAGACAGAGAGAGACACAGAGAGAGAGACAGAGAGAGAGACAGAGAGAGACAGAGAGAGACAGAGAGAGACAAAGAGAGAATGAGAGAGACAGGGATAGAGACAGAGAGAGACAGGGAGAGACTCTGGGAGAAACAGAGTGAGACAGAGAGAGAGACAGAGAGACACAGAAAATAGACTAAGAGAGAGTCAGAGAGTGACAGAGAAAGACAGAGAGAGAGAGAAAGAGACAAAGAGAGAAAGAGAAAGAGACAGAGTGAGAGAGACAGAGAGAGAGACAGAGAGAGAGACAGAGACAGAGTGAGAGAGACTGAGAGAGACAGAGAGAGACAACGAGAGAGACAGATATAGAGACAGAGAGAGACAGAGAAAGACATAGAGAGAAAAACATAGAGACACTGAGAGAGACAGAGAGAAAGAGAGAGACAGAGAGAGAGACAGAGAGAGACACAGAGATGACAGAGACATACAGAGAGAGACAAAGAGAGCAGAGAGAGACAAAGAGAGACAGAGAGAGACAAAGAAAGACACAGAGAGAGACAGAGAGATATATAGAGAGAGACAGAGAGAGACAGAAACAGACAGAGAGACAGAGAGAGACAGAGAGAGACACAGAGAAACACAGAGAGAGACAGAGAGAGACACAGAGAGAGACATGGAGAGACACAGAGAGACACAGAGAGACAGAGACTGACAGAGAGAGACAGTGAGAGACAGAGAGAGACACAGAGAGAGACAGAGAGAGACACAGAGAGAGACAGAGAGAGAGACAGAGAGAGACAGACAGAGACAGAGAGAGACACAGAGAGAGAGACAGAGATAGAGACAGAGAGAGACAGAGAGAGACTGAGAGAGAGAGGTATAGAGACATAGAGAGACAGGGAGAGACTCTGGGAGAATCAGAGAGAGACAGAGAGAGAGACAGAGAGAGACAAAGAGTGTAGAGAGAGACAGAGAGAGACAGAGAGAGACAAAGAAAGACACAGCGAGAGACAGAGAGATATATAGAGACAGAGAGAGACAGAAACAGACAGAGAAACATAGAGAGACAGAGAGAGACAGAGAGAGAGACAGAGAGAGACAGAGAGAGAGACACAGAGAAACACAGAGAGAGACAGAGAGAGACATGGAGAGACACAGAGAGACACAGAGAGAGGCAGAGACAGACAGAGAGAGACAGTGAGAGACAGAGAGAGACACAGAGAGAGACAGAGAGAGACACAGAGAGAGACAGAGAGAGAGAGACAGAGACAGAGAGAGACACAGAGAGAGAGACAGAGATAGAGACAGAGAGAGACAGAGAGAGACAAAGAGAGAATGAGAGAGACAGGGATAGAGACAGAGAGAGACAGGGAGAGACAGAAAATAGACTAAGAGAGAGTCAGAGAGTGACAGAGAAAGACAGAGAGAGAGAGAAAGAGACAAAGAGAGAGAGAGAAAGAGACAGAGTGAGAGAGACAGAGAGAGAGACACAGAGAGAGACAGAGACAGAGTGAGAGAGACTGAGAGAGACACAGAGACAGAGACAGAGTGAGAGAGACTGAGAGAGACAGAGAGAGAGACAGAGAGAGACAGATATAGAGACAGAGATAGACAGAGAAAGACATAGAGAGAAACACATAGAGACACTGAGAGAGACAGAGAGACAGAGAGAGACAGAGAGAGACAGAGAGAGAGACAGAGAGAGACACAGAGATGACAGAGACATACAGAGAGAGACAAAGAGAGTAGAGAGAGACAGAGAGAGACAAAGAAAGACACAGAGAGAGACAGAGAGATATATAGAGAGAGACAGAGAGAGACAGAAACAGACAGAGAGATAGAGAGAGACAGAGAGAGACAGAGAGAGAGAGACAGAGAGAGACACAGAGAAACACAGAGAGAGACAGAGAGAGACATGGAGAGACACAGAGAGACACAGAGAGAGACAGAGACGGACAGAGAGAGACAGTGAGAGACAGAGAGAGACACAGAGAGAGACAGAGAGAGAGACAGAGAGAGACAGACAGAGACAGAGAGAGACACAGAGAGAGAGACAGAGATAGAGACAGAGAGAGACAGAGAGAGAGACAGAGAGAGACTGAGAGAGACAGGTATAGAGACATAGAGAGACAGGGAGGGACTCTGGGAGAATCAGAGAGAGACAGAGAGAGAGAGACAGAGAGAGACAAAGAGAGAAACAGAGAGAGAGAGACAGAGAGAGACAGAGAGAGAGACAGAGAGACAGAGATAGACAGAGAGAGACACATAGAGAGAAAGAGAGCGAGACAGAGAGAGAGACAGAGAGAGACAGAGACAGTGTGAGAGAGACTGACAGAGACAGAGAGAGAGACAGAGAGAGACATACAAGGAGAGACATAGAGAGACAGAAAGAGACACAGAGAGAGACAGAGAGAGACAAAGAAAAACAGAGAGAGAGACAGAAAAGAGACAGAGATTGAGACATAGAGAGACAGAGTGAGACAGAGAGAGACAGATAGAGAGCCAGAGAGATACAGAGAGAAAGACAGAGATGAGAGAGACAGAGAGAGACAGAAAGAGACAGAGAGAGAGACAGAAAAGAAACAGTGATTTAGACAGAGACAGAGAGAGAGATAGAGAGAGACAGAGAGAGACAGAGAGAGAGTCCAGAGACAGAGAGAGACGAGAGAGACAGAGAGAGACAGAGATAGAGACAGAGAGAGACAGAGAGAGACACAGAGAGAGACAGAGAAAGAGTCAGAGAGAGAGACTGAGAGAGACAAAGACAGAGACAGAGAGAGAAAGAGAGAGACAGAGAGAGACACAGAAAGAGACAGAGAGAGAGAAATAGAGGGAGACAGAAAGAGACAGAGCGAGACGAGAGAGACACACAGAGAGAAAGAGAGAGACAGAGAGAGAAAGATAGAGAGACAGAGAGAGACATACAGAAAGAGACAGAGAGAGACACAGAGAGAGAAAGAGAGAGAGAGACAGAGATAGACAGAGAGAGAGACAGAGAGATACAGAAAAGAGACAAAGAGAGAGAGACAGAAAGAGACAGAGAAAGACAGAAAGAGACAGAGAGAGAGACGGAGAGAGACAGAGAGAGACACAGAGAGAGACAGATATAGAGACAGAGAGAGACAGAGAAAAACACAGAGAGAAACACAGAGAGACAGTGAGAGAGACAGAGAGACAGAGAGAGACAGAGAGAGAGAGAGAGACACAGAGACATACAGAGAGAGACAAAGAGAGTAGAGAGAGACAGAGAGAGACAGAGAGAGACAAAGACACAGTGAGAGACAGAGAGATATATAGAGAGAGACAGAGAGAGACAGAAACAGACAGAGAAACAGAAAGAGACAGAGAGAAACAGAGAGAGAGAGACAGAGAGAGACACAGAGAAACACAGAGAGAGACAGAGAGAGACACAGAGAGAGACATGGAGAGACACAGAGAGACACAGAGAAGGCAGAGACAGACAGAGAGAGACAGTGAGAGACAGAGAGAGACACAGAGAGAGAGACAGAGAGAGACACAGAGAGAGACAGAGAGAGAGACAGAGAGAGACAGACAGAGACAGAGAGAGACACAGAGAGACAGTGAGAGAGACAGAGAGACAGAGAGAGACAGAGAGAGAGACAGAGACAGACACAGAGATGACAGAGACATACAGAGAGAGACAAAGAGTGTAGAGAGAGACAGAGAGAGACAGAGAGAGACAAAGAAAGACACAGCGAGAGACAGAGAGATATATAGAGACAGAGAGAGACAGAAACAGACAGAGAAACATAGAGAGACAGAGAGAGACAGAGAGAGAGACAGAGAGAGACAGAGAGAGAGAGACAGAGAGAGAGACACAGAGAAACACAGAGAGAGAGAGAGAGACACAGATAGAGACATGGAGAGACACAGAGAGACACAGAGAGAGGCAGAGACAGACAGAGAGAGACAGTGAGAGACAGAGAGAGACACAGAGAGAGACAGAGAGAGACACAGAGAGAGACAGAGAGAGACACAGAGACAGAGAGAGACACAGAGAGAGAGACAGAGATAGAGACAGAGAGAGACAGAGAGAGACAAAGAGAGAATGAGAGAGACAGGGATAGAGACAGAGAGAGACATGGAGAGACAGAAAATAGACTAAGAGAGAGTCAGAGAGTGACAGAGAAAGACAGAGAGAGAGAGAAAGAGACAAAGAGAGAGAGAGAAAGAGACAGAGTGAGAGAGACAGAGAGAGAGACACAGAGAAAGACAGAGACAGAGTGAGAGAGACTGAGAGAGACACAGAGACAGAGACAGAGTGAGAGAGACTGAGAGAGACAGAGAGAGAGACAGAGAGAGACAGATATAGAGACAGAGATAGACAGAGAAAGACATAGAGAGAAACACATAGAGACACTGAGAGAGACAGAGAGACAGAGAGAGACAGAGAGAGACAGAGAGAGAGACAGAGAGAGACACAGAGATGACAGAGACATACAGAGAGAGACAAAGAGAGTAGAGAGAGACAGAGAGAGACAAAGAAAGACACAGAGAGAGACAGAGAGATATATAGAGAGAGACAGAGTGAGACAGAAACAGACAGAGAGACAGAGAGAGACAGAGAGAGACAGAGAGAGAGAGACAGAGAGAGACACAGAGAAACACAGAGAGAGACAGATAGAGACATGGAGAGACACAGAGAGACACAGAGAGAGACAGAGACGGACAGAGAGAGACAGTGAGAGACAGAGAGAGACACAGAGAGAGACAGAGAGAGACACAGAGAGAGACAGAGAGAGAGACAGAGAGAGACAGACAGAGACAGAGAGAGAAAAAGAGAGACAGACAGAGATAGAGACAGAGAGAGACAGAGAGAGAGACAGAGAGAGACTGAGAGAGACAGGTATAGAGACATAGAGAGACAGGGAGGGACTCTGGGAGAATCAGAGAGAGACAGAGAGAGAGAGAGACAGAGAGAGACAAAGAGAGAAACAGAGAGAGAGAGACAGAGAGAGACAGAGAGAGAGACAGAGAGACAGAGATAGACAGAGAGAGACACATAGAGAGAAAGAGAGCGAGACAGAGAGAGAGACAGAGAGAGACAGAGACAGTGTGAGAGAGACTGACCGAGACAGAGAGAGAGACAGAGAGAGACATACAAGGAGAGACATAGAGAGACAGAAAGAGACACAGAGAGAGACAGAGAGAGACAAAGAAAAACAGAGAGAGAGACAGAAAAGAGACAGAGATTGAGACATAGAGAGACAGAGTGAGACAGAGAGAGACAGATAGAGAGCCAGAGAGATACAGAGAGAAAGACAGAGATGAGAGAGACAGAGAGAGACAGAAAGAGACAGAGAGAGAGACAGAAAAGAAACAGTGATTTAGACAGAGACAGAGAGAGAGATAGAGAGAGACAGAGAGAGAAAGAGAGAGAGAGTCCAGAGACAGAGAGAGACGAGAGAGACAGAGAGAGACAGAGATAGAGACAGAGAGAGACAGAGAGAGACACAGAGAGAGACAGAGAAAGAGTCAGAGAGAGAGACTGAGAGAGACAAAGACAGAGACAGAGAGAGACAGAGAGAGACAGAGAGAGACACAGAAAGAGACACAGAGAGAGAAATAGAGGGAGACAGAAAGAGACAGAGCGAGACGAGAGAGACACAGAGAGAGAAAGACAGAGACAGAGAGAGAAAGATAGAGAGACAGAGAGAGACATACAGAAAGAGACAGAGAGAGACACAGAGAGAGAAAGAGAGAGAGAGACAGAGATAGACAGAGAGAGAGACAGAGAGATACAGAAAAGAGACAAAGAGAGAGAGACAGAAAGAGACAGAGAAAGACAGAAAGAGACACAGAGAGAGACGGAGAGAGACAGAGAGAGACACAGAGAGAGACAGATATAGAGATAGAGAAAAACACAGAGAGAAACACAGAGAGACAGTGAGAGAGACAGAGAGACAGAGAGAGACAGAGAGAGACAGAGAGAGACACAGAGACATACAGAGAGAGACAAAGAGAGTAGAGAGAGACAGAGAGAGACAGAGAGAGAAAAAGACACAGTGAGAGACAGAGAGATATATAGAGAGAGACAGAGAGAGACAGAAACAGACAGAGAAACAGAAAGAGACAGAGAGAGACAGAGAGAGAGAGAGACAGAGAGAGACACAGAGAAACACAGAGAGAGACAGAGAGAGACATGGAGAGACACAGAGAGACACAGAGAAGGCAGAGACAGACAGAGAGAGACAGTGAGAGACAGAGAGAGACACAGAGAGAGAGACAGAGAGAGACAGAGAGAGACAGAGAGAGAGACAGAGAGAGACACAGAGATGACAGAGAGATACAGAGAGAGACAAAGAGAGTAGAGAGAGACAGAGAGAGACAAAGAAAGACACAGAGAGAGACAGAGAGATATATAGAGAGAGACAGAGAGAGACAGAAACAGACAGAGAGACAGAGAGAGACAGAGAGAGACAGAGAGAGAGAGACAGAGAGAGACACAGAGAAACACAGAGAGAGACAGATAGAGACATGGAGAGACACAGAGAGACACAGAGAGAGACAGAGACGGACAGAGAGAGACAGTGAGAGACAGAGAGAGACACAGAGAGAGACAGAGAGAGACACAGAGAGAGACAGAGAGAGAGACAGAGAGAGACAGACAGAGACAGAGAGAGACACAGAGAGAGAGACAGAGATAGAGACAGAGAGAGACAGAGAGAGAGACAGAGAGAGACTGAGAGAGACAGGTATAGAGACATAGAGAGACAGGGAGGGACTCTGGGAGAATCAGAGAGAGACAGAGAGAGAGAGACAGAGAGAGACAAAGAGAGAAACAGAGAGAGAGAGACAGAGAGAGACAGAGAGAGAGAGACAGAGAGACAGAGATAGACAGAGAGAGACACATAGAGAGAAAGAGAGCGAGACAGAGAGAGAGACAGAGAGAGACAGAGACAGTGTGAGAGAGACTGACAGAGACAGAGAGAGAGACAGAGAGAGACATACAAGGAGAGACATAGAGAGACAGAAAGAGACACAGAGAGAGACAGAGAGAGACAAAGAAAAACAGAGAGAGAGACAGAAAAGAGACAGAGATTGAGACATAGAGAGACAGAGTGAGACAGAGAGAGACAGATAGAGAGCCAGAGAGATACAGAGAGAAAGACAGAGATGAGAGAGACAGAGAGAGACAGAAAGAGACAGAGAGAGAGACAGAAAAGAAACAGTGATTTAGACAGAGACAGAGAGAGAGATAGAGAGAGACAGAGAGAGACAGAGAGAGAGAGTCCAGAGACAGAGAGAGACGAGAGAGACAGAGAGAGACAGAGATAGAGACAGAGAGAGACAGAGAGAGACACAGAGAGAGACAGAGAAAGAGTCAGAGAGAGAGACTGAGAGAGACAAAGACAGAGACAGAGAGAGACAGAGAGAGACAGAGAGAGACACAGAAAGAGACACAGAGAGAGAAATAGAGGGAGACAGAAAGAGACAGAGCGAGACGAGAGAGACACAGAGAGAGAAAGACAGAGACAGAGAGAGAAAGATAGAGAGACAGAGAGAGACATACAGAAAGAGACAGAGAGAGACACAGAGAGAGAAAGAGAGAGAGAGACAGAGATAGACAGAGAGAGAGACAGAGAGATACAGAAAAGAGACAAAGAGAGAGAGACAGAAAGAGACAGAGAAAGACAGAAAGAGACAGAGAGAGAGACGGAGAGAGACAGAGAGAGACACAGAGAGAGACAGATATAGAGACAGAGAAAAACACAGAGAGAAACACAGAGAGACAGTGAGAGAGACAGAGAGACAGAGAGAGACAGAGAGAGACACAGAGAGACACAGAGACATACAGAGAGAGACAAAGAGAGTAGAGAGAGACAGAGAGAGACAGAGAGAGACAAAGACACAGTGAGAGACAGAGAGATATATAGAGAGAGACAGAGAGAGACAGAAACAGACAGAGAAACAGAAAGAGACAGAGAGAGACAGAGAGAGAGAGAGACAGAGAGAGACACAGAGAAACACAGAGAGAGACAGAGAGAGACATGGAGAGACACAGAGAGACACAGAGAAGGCAGAGACAGACAGAGAGAGACAGTGAGAGACAGAGAGAGACACAGAGAGAGAGACAGAGAGACAGAGAGAGACAGAGAGAGAGACAGAGAGAGACACAGAGATGACAGAGACATACAGAGAGAGACAAAGAGAGTAGAGAGAGACAGAGAGAGACAAAGAAAGACACACAGAGAGACAGAGAGATATATAGAGAGTGACAGAGAGAGACAGAAACAGACAGAGAGACAGAGAGAGAGAGACAGAGAGAGACACAGAGAAACACAGAGAGAGACAGATAGAGACATGGAGAGACACAGAGAGACACAGAGAGAGACAGAGACGGACAGAGAGAGACAGTGAGAGACAGAGAGAGACACAGAGAGAGACAGAGAGAGACACAGAGAGAGACAGAGAGAGAGACAGAGAGAGACAGACAGAGACAGAGAGAGACACAGAGAGAGAGACAGAGATAGAGACAGAGAGAGACAGAGAGAGAGACAGAGAGAGACTGAGAGAGATAGGTATAGAGACATAGAGAGACAGGGAGGGACTCTGGGAGAATCAGAGAGAGACAGAGAGAGAGAGACAGAGAGAGACAAAGAGAGAAACAGAGAGAGAGAGACAGAGAGAGACAGAGAGAGACAGAGAGAGAGACAGAGATAGACAGAGAGAGACACATAGAGAGAAAGAGAGCGAGACAGAGAGAGAGACAGAGAGAGACAGAGACAGTGTGAGAGAGACTGACAGAGACAGAGAGAGAGACAGAGAGAGACATACAAGGAGAGACATAGAGAGACAGAAAGAGACACAGAGAGAGACAGAGAGAGACAAAGAAAAACAGAGAGAGAGACAGAAAAGAGACAGAGATTGAGACATAGAGAGACAGAGTGAGACAGAGAGAGACAGATAGAGAGCCAGAGAGATACAGAGAGAAAGACAGAGATGAGAGAGACAGAGAGAGACAGAAAGAGACAGAGAGAGAGACAGAAAAGAAACAGTGATTTAGACAGAGACAGAGAGAGAGAGATAGAGAGACAGAGAGAGACAGAGAGAGAGAGTCCAGAGACAGAGAGAGACGAGAGAGACAGAGAGAGACAGAGATAGAGACAGAGAGAGACAGAGAGAGACACAGAGAGAGACAGAGAAAGAGTCAGAGAGAGAGACTGAGAGAGACAAAGACAGAGACAGAGAGAGACAGAGAGAGACAGAGAGAGACACAGAAAGAGACACAGAGAGAGAAATAGAGGGAGACAGAAAGAGACAGAGCGAGACGAGAGAGACACAGAGAGAGAAAGACAGAGACAGAGAGAGAAAGATAGAGAGACAGAGAGAGACATACAGAAAGAGACAGAGAGAGACACAGAGAGAGAAAGAGAGAGAGAGACAGAGATAGACAGAGAGAGAGACAGAGAGATACAGAAAAGAGACAAAGAGAGAGAGACAGAAAGAGACAGAGAAAGACAGAAAGAGACAGAGAGAGAGACGGAGAGAGACAGAGAGAGACACAGAGAGAGACAGATATAGAGACAGAGAAAAACACAGAGAGAAACACAGAGAGACAGTGAGAGAGACAGAGAGACAGAGAGAGACAGAGAGAGACACAGAGAGACACAGAGACATACAGAGAGAGACAAAGAGAGTAGAGAGAGACAGAGAGAGACAGAGAGAGACAAAGACACAGTGAGAGACAGAGAGATATATAGAGAGAGACAGAGAGAGACAGAAACAGACAGAGAAACAGAAAGAGACAGAGAGAGACAGAGAGAGAGAGAGACAGAGAGAGACACAGAGAAACACAGAGAGAGACAGAGAGAGACATGGAGAGACACAGAGAGACACAGAGAAGGCAGAGACAGACAGAGAGAGACAGTGAGAGACAGAGAGAGACACAGAGAGAGAGACAGAGAGACAGAGAGAGACAGAGAGAGAGACAGAGAGAGACACAGAGATGACAGAGACATACAGAGAGAGACAAAGAGAGTAGAGAGAGACAGAGAGAGACAAAGAAAGACACACAGAGAGACAGAGAGATATATAGAGAGTGACAGAGAGAGACAGAAACAGACAGAGAGACAGAGAGAGAGAGACAGAGAGAGACACAGAGAAACACAGAGAGAGACAGATAGAGACATGGAGAGACACAGAGAGACACAGAGAGAGACAGAGACGGACAGAGAGAGACAGTGAGAGACAGAGAGAGACACAGAGAGAGACAGAGAGAGACACAGAGAGAGACAGAGAGAGAGACAGAGAGAGACAGACAGAGACAGAGAGAGACACAGAGAGAGAGACAGAGATAGAGACAGAGAGAGACAGAGAGAGAGACAGAGAGAGACTGAGAGAGACAGGTATAGAGACATAGAGAGACAGGGAGGGACTCTGGGAGAATCAGAGAGAGACAGAGAGAGAGAGACAGAGAGAGACAAAGAGAGAAACAGAGAGAGAGAGACAGAGAGAGACAGAGAGAGACAGAGAGACAGAGAGACAGAGAGAGACAGAGAGAGACACATAGAGAGAAAGAGAGCGAGACAGAGAGAGAGACAGAGAGAGACAGAGACAGTGTGAGAGAGACTGACAGAGACAGAGAGAGAGACAGAGAGAGACATACAAGGAGAGACATAGAGAGACAGAAAGAGACACAGAGAGAGACAGAGAGAGACAAAGAAAAACAGAGAGAGAGACAGAAAAGAGACAGAGATTGAGACATAGAGAGACAGAGTGAGACAGAGAGAGACAGATAGAGAGCCAGAGAGATACAGAGAGAAAGACAGAGATGAGAGAGACAGAGAGAGACAGAAAGAGACAGAGAGAGAGACAGAAAAGAAACAGTGATTTAGACAGAGACAGAGAGAGAGAGATAGAGAGACAGAGAGAGACAGAGAGAGAGAGTCCAGAGACAGAGAGAGACGAGAGAGACAGAGAGAGACAGAGATAGAGACAGAGAGAGACAGAGAGAGACACAGAGAGAGACAGAGAAAGAGTCAGAGAGAGAGACTGAGAGAGACAAAGACAGAGACAGAGAGACAGAGAGAGACAGAGAGAGACACAGAAAGAGACACAGAGAGAGAAATAGAGGGAGACAGAAAGAGACAGAGCGAGACGAGAGAGACACAGAGAGAGAAAGACAGAGACAGAGAGAGAAAGATAGAGAGACAGAGAGAGACATACAGAAAGAGACAGAGAGACACAGAGAGAGAAAGAGAGAGAGAGACAGAGATAGACAGAGAGAGAGACAGAGAGATACAGAAAAGAGACAAAGAGAGAGAGACAGAAAGAGACAGAGAAAGACAGAAAGAGACAGAGAGAGAGACGGAGAGAGACAGAGAGAGACACAGAGAGAGACAGATATAGAGACAGAGAAAAACACAGAGAGAAACACAGAGAGACAGTGAGAGAGACAGAGAGACAGAGAGAGACAGAGAGAGACAGAGAGAGACACAGAGACATACAGAGAGAGACAAAGAGAGTAGAGAGAGACAGAGAGAGACAGAGAGAGACAAAGACACAGTGAGAGACAGAGAGATATATAGAGAGAGACAGAGAGAGACAGAAACAGACAGAGAAACAGAAAGAGACAGAGAGAGACAGAGAGAGAGAGAGACAGAGAGAGACACAGAGAAACACAGAGAGAGACTTAGAGAGACATGGAGAGACACAGAGAGACACAGAGAAGGCAGAGACAGACAGAGAGAGACAGTGAGAGACAGAGAGAGACACAGAGAGAGAGACAGAGAGAGACACAGAGAGAGACAGAGAGAGAGACAGAGAGAGACAGACAGAGACAGAGAGAGACACACAGAGAGAGACAGAGATAGAGACAGAGAGAGACAGAGAGAGACAAAGAGATAATGAGAGAGACAGGGATAGGGACAGAGAGAGACAGGGAGAGACTCTGGGAGAAACAGAGTGAGACAGAGAGAGAGACAGAGAGAGAGAGAAAATAGACTAAGAGAGAGTCAGAGAGTGACAGAGAAAGACAGAGAGAGAGAGAAAGAGACAAAGAGAGAAAGAGAAAGAGACAGAGTGAGAGAGACAGAGAGAGAGACAGAGAGGGAGACAGAGTGAGAGAGACTGAGAGAGACAGAGAGAGAGACAGAGAGAGACAGAAATAGAGACAGAGAGAGACAGAGATAGAGACATAGAGAGAAACACATAGAGACACAGATAGAGACAGAGAAACAGTCAGTCTCTGTCTGTAATATTTTCTTTTAATTTTATATGAATGGGCATTTTTCTTGTATGAATGTCTGTATATCTCAAAAACAAAATACCTGTGGAACTTAGAAGATATTTTGTACCCATTAAGACTAGAGTTACTGACAGTTTTGAGCATGCAAATCTTGAGTTATGGGAATAAACTGCTGGAATTCTGGAAAAATCGTCACTTTTATTAAGTTCCCAGCCATCCTTCAAGAACTAAAACTTTTGTCCAAGAATTTCATAAATCCATTGTTTTTAATTGCTGAGTAGTACTCCATTGTGTAAATGTACCACATTTTCTGTATCCATTCTTCTGTTGAGGAACATCTGGGTTCTTCCCAGCTTCTGGCTATTATAAATAAGGCTGCTATGAACATAGTGGAGCAGGTGTTCTTATTACAAGTTGGAACTTCTTCTGGGTATAAGCCCAGGAGAGGTATTGCTGGATCTTCCAGTAGTATTATGGCCAATTTTCTGAGGAACCTCCAGACTGACTTCCAGAGTGGTTGTACAAGCTTGCAATCCCACCAGCAGTGGAGGAGTGTTTCTCTTTCTCCACATTCTCACCAGCATCTGCTGTCACTTGAATTTTTTATCTTAGCCATTCTGACTGGAGTGAGGTCAAATCTCAGGGTTGTTTTGATTTGCATTTCCATGATGATTAAGGATGTTGAACATTTTTTTCAGGTGCTTCTCAGTCATTCGGTATTCCTCTGTTGAGAATTATTTGTTTAACTCTGAACCCCATTTTTTAATGGGGTTATTTGAATTTTTGGAGTCTAGCTTCTTGAGCTATTTGTTAATATTGGATATTAGTCCCCTATCAGATTTAGGATTGGTAAAAATCCTTTCCCAATCTGTGGGTGGCCTTTTTGTCTTATTGACAGTGTCTTTTGCCTTATAGAAGCTTTGCAATTTTATGAGGTCCCATTTGTCAATTCTTGATCTTACAATGCAAGCCATTGCTGTTCTGTGCCCATCCTTAGTGAGGTAACCCAATCACAAAAGAAGTCATTAGATATGCACTCACTGATAAGTGGATGTTAGCCCAGAAACATAGAACACCCAAGATACAATTTGCAAAACACAAGAAAATCAAGAAGAGGGAAGACCAATGGGTGGATACTTTATTCCTCCTTAGAATAGGGAACAAAATACGATTGAAAGGAGTTACAAAGACAAAGTTTGGAGCTAAGATGAAAGGATGGACTATCCAGAGACTACCCCACCCCGGGATCCATCCCACAATCAGCCACCAAACCCAGACACTATTGCACAATGTCAGAAAGATTTTTCTGAAGGGACCCTATTATAGCTGTCTCATATGAGGCTATGCCAGTGCCTGACTGTTGGGGCTGTCCTGCGGCTCTCATGTCCAGGTTCGAGCCTGGGAGGCATCCTGGAGCTGAAAGAGAAGAGGGAATCTAGGCGAGTAGAGAAATAATGGAACAAAAACAACCTAGTCTGCTCAGAGTTCAAATGTTTAATAATAAAATCTGCACGTATAAAGAGGGAAGCCCATCCCCAGTCAAACCAAGTTTCTTGATGTAGAGATGGGAAGTTGTCAAAACAGTCTTTTAGCAGAAACTCGCCAAATTCACAGTTTGCTGCTAACTCCGGAAAATCTTGGAGAACCTTTTCGGCCTCAGGGCAGGTGCCAGGCAGTGTAACATCAAAGGAGAGTGATGAGAAGCAGCACAGCAGGTGTCCCTGCCTCAGTGGCATATGGTCTGAACCAGCCTATCTATGCTAAAGGAGGATACATTTTCCCCCTTTAAATAATATTTAAAAAAAAACTGGACTGAGGCATAAAATTAACTTATGCTACATAGTCCTGCCCAGGAGTTATGGTGGCTGGTGGACCCACCTGTCTTAGGAAATCCTAAATCTTCCTGAATCTTCCTTATCCATCATAGGAGCATATGTGCAGCTTTTTTGTGTTTATTTTACACAAAACATGGCTCTGTGGTGTATTATTAACAGCCACGGCCTCTTGGCATGTACTCCTGTCTTAGATTGGTATGATTCCGAGTTTTGGGTGCCTGTCATTGACTCTCAGGCCCTCATTAGCACACCTTACTCCCAATTCAGACCAAAGCCACAATATGTACTTAAAATGCCTCTTGATGAAGATTAATAACTGCCACCTAAGCTGTTGGAGGCAAGGCTTCACTCCCGCTGCAGTCAGGCTGAATGGTGGCTGACCTGCTTGAGAAACAAAGGTGGGGCAGTGAAAAGCAACAGTATAAAAACTTCTTTGTGGAAACCCAGGTACTTTATTCAGTTGCAAATTAGCAAAGATCAAGCTCAGGTTCTGGCCTCCTGGTGTGGGTTTGAGAATTAGCAGAAAAACCAGAGATTCTCTGGAAGTGGAGGCTGTGCTCCAAATTAACTTTGCTAGGTAATTAATATTTTTAGCTATCTTCAATAGGAATCTCTAATATTGGAATTATTACTAGACCAGTCCAAGATTGACTTAGAATAACTGGTTACATTGAAGGAAAGAGAAGAATCATTATAACTCTATTATATGACTAATCTTTCCAAGTCAGATTACACAGTCTCTGATGTTCTTTTTTACCATAAAGTTAAAAAGCTTGAAGCAAGGCAGTTTCACTTGTTCAAACTGGAAAAAATGGCAAGCAATGATGGGTTGAAAACATGTACCCAATTCAGCTTCCTTGTCACTACAGTCAGGGCACTGAGCGAACTCACCTGTCAGCTTGTCACACGAATTAGCCATCATGCTTCTGCAGTGTTCTGTAAAGAGAACCTATGCTTTTCCCTTTCCTAATAAGGTAGCTATTCAGGATCAAGCCATATGCCAATAAGTAGATCCTTTTAAAATACTGTAAGGCATTTATTAAGTTCTTTCACATATAAATTTCAAAATTCTAAAATAAATTATGATTTAAATAATGTGCATGGGAATACATTAAATAATATGCACGGGGATATAATTTCCCCCTTCTTTGTCTTTTAAAAAGCTAAAGTTTTAAAGTTCCACAATACCTTGTCCTTGAGAATTAATAATTTGTTGACAAAACGTCTCAAATATTTGACTGTTATAGTCAGTATTAATGTAACATGGGCAGTGACTAATTGCACTTTCAATTGTTTCTCTTAAAGAGCGGTTGTAACTAGAAAGCTTGAAAAGTTATTAATAGTCACATGTGTATAATTTATTTATTTATTAAATCAGAAATTAGAGCACTTACTTGCAGCAATTTATTAAGTATAAGTCCTCAAGAATTAACACTACTATGTGGAAACAGGTAGTAACTGAGGACACTAAGAGCAAAGAACTTTTTACAATTTGACATGCACATTTTCCAAGAATACTAAAATATTATCTTAAACCATAGCTGTTTTGAATATATAAAGAGTAAGATTATATATCCAGTCCATCTTATATGTAGGACCTATAGACTGCCTGAGATATAATTCCAGCATGGCATTGCTTTAAGATGTCCAGGAAATTCAGAACAATTTATTAAATGTCCAAAAACAGCCTTCTTAAAAGGACAGCATTTTATCTAATGAGTTGTATATGCATAAGCAATTGCAAATTTGTGAATAAATAGCATCCGAGGGACGAACAATCTTAAGCAATTGTGAGCTCTGAGATATAATATTGACTATTAATATACAAATTAAGGTTTGATTGTTCAGCATTTTAAAACACCATCCACAATACACAATATAAAAACTCAAAAGAATGAACGTGTGATTTAATTCACATCTACTTATTTTCCCATAGAAGGGTTGTTTTTAAACACAATAATTGGGATGCATGCATTCTTGAATTTATAGAAGATACAAAAGCATGCATAAAAACAATTTTTTAACTTATCTTTGGGATAATGATTGTCAATTTTATTCAAAATGATGGTATGCAATAGATCAAATATTAATATTCTGTAATTACCAAATTAATTGCTGTTTAGAACAAGGAATAGACACTTTTTAAGATTCCTAAGACACAATTTTTGTTACAGGTTTTCCAAAATACACGAATATATCTTACAATTCTTTATTAGCACCACAGTAGTTTCAAAAGGATGCTGAAACTCTGCTTTGAAGTGAGTGCCACCTCAGCCTAGCCCCACCACCTCGGCCTTCCTCTCAGGCAGAAGAGGCTGAAGGCAGCCCAGTCTGTTGTGGGCCAAAAAGTCCAAACGAGGACTGCAGAGCACCCCAAGTCTTAGTGGGAAAAATACGACTACCCCAGCAGGGACAGGAGGAGTCTCATGGGGGCAATGGCGATGGTGGACTTCCCCTGAGTTTGCTACAAAGCCACCCACTTTCTGGTGGCCTCCCATGCTACCACGCGCACAGAAAGCTGTGTGCCCCAAGGCCCTGCAGCAGCCAGCAGCAGGCTAGTAAGGAGGATAAGAATAATGTTTTCTCTTGCCAAAGAATACAGAAAATAAAGGGGGTAGGAAGTCACAGCAGGCAAAGAATCTTGAAGTTACCTGACAGGAAACAAAGGAATGACTTCTAAAGGATTTACAGGGACCAGATAAATGTTTACAGTAAAGATAAAGTGGTTCTGCTTTAGGGTCAGCTTAATGACAGCTAAAGTTTTCACACCCTAGTCACAATGCAGCCTGCTAAAGAATTGCTGTGGGCACATTTAATATTTAATTATCATTGATTATAATTGATAACAATTATAAAAGCTTTCTTTATTTTCTGCAAAGCCTCTGTAGCAAACTACAACCCTAAGTATTAAAAAGATATTGCCTCTGAATCTTTTCTGGAGCAACAGCTACTACCCAGAACTAAAAAGCTCCTTGTGTGAGAGCAAGTATTTAAAGTAAACTTCTCTTGAGAGGCAAGGAGAGGCAAATTTCAAGAACTTCCTTAGGCACACCGTTTGCAAAACAAAAGAAAGTCACACAAACCTCGCTGAGGCTGCCCTGAACTTTGTATGGCTGTATAGCCATAGAGAGCTGTGTTAGTGCTCTCATAAGATGATTACTCTTGTAATTTTCTTAATTAACAATATATGGGTGAGTATAAAATCTTAAATTTTCGATCAAACTGCCAGCTGCAGTTAAAGGAACACTGGCAATTTTTTTTTTTTATCTGTTTACTGTTTATTGGATATAATACTCTTTTTTTTTATTTTTTTAATTACATATTTTCCTCAATTACATTTCCAATACTATCCCAAAAGTCCCCCATAGCGCCCCCCACTTCCCTACCCACCCATTCCCATTCTTTTGGCCCTGGCATTCCCCTATATTGGGGCATATAAAGTTTGCAAGTCCAATGGGCCTCTCTTTCCATTGATGGCCGACTAGGCCATCTTTCGATACATATGCAGCTAGAGACAAGAGCTCCAGGGTTCTGGTTAGTACATCATGTTGTTCCAACAACAGGGTTGCAGATCCCTTTAGCTCCTTGGGTACTTTCTCTAGCTTCTCCATTGGGAGCCCTGTGATACATCCAATAGCTGACTGTGAACATCCACTCCTGTGTTTGCTAGGCCCCTGCATCGTCTCACAAGAGACAGCTATATTTGGGTCCTTTCAGCAAAATCTTGCTAGTGTATGCAATGGTGTCAGCGTTTAGAAGCTGATTATGGGACGGATCCCTGGATACAGCAGTCTCTAAATGGTCCATCCTTTCATCACAGCTACGAACTTTGTCTCTGTAACTCCTTCCCTGGGTGTTTTGTTCGCAATTCTAAGAAGGTGCACAGTGTCCACACTTTGGTCTTCATTCTTCTTGAGTTTCATGCGTTTATCAAATTGTATCTTATATCTTGGGTATCCTAAAATTTGGGCTAATATCCACTTATCAATGAATACATATTGTGTGAGTTCTTTTGTGATTGTGTTACTTCACTCAAGATGATGCCCTCCAGGTCCATCCATTTGGTTAGGAATTTCATAAATTCATTCTTTTTAATAGCTGAGTAGTACTCCATTGTGTAAATGTACCATAATTTCTGTATCCGTTCCTCTGTTGAGGGACATCTGGGTTCTTTCCAGCTTCTGGCTATTATAAATAGGGCTGCTATGAACATAGTGGAGCATGTGTCCTTTTTACCGGTTGGGACATCTTCTGGATATATGCCCAGGAGAGGTATTGCTGGATCCTCCGGTAGTACTATGTCCAATTTTCTGAGGAACCGCCAGACTGATTTCCAGAGTGGTTGTACAAGCTTGCAATCCCACCAACAATGGAGGAGTGTTCCTCTTTCTCCACATCCTCGCCAGCATCTGCTGTCACCTGAATTTTTTATCTTAGCCATTCTGACTGGTGTGAGGTGGAATCTCAGGGTTGTTTTGATTTGCATTTCCCTGATGATTAAGGATGTTGAACATTTTTTCAGGTGGTTCTCTGCCATTCCGTATTCCTCAGGTGAGAATTCTTTGTTCAGTTCTGAGCCCCATTTTTTAATGGGGTTATTTCACTTTCTGGAGTCCACCTTCTTGAGTTCTTTATATATATTGGATATTAGTCCCTTATCTGATTTAGGATAGGTGAAGATCCTTTCCCAATCTGTTGGTGGTTTTTTTGTCTTATTGATGGTGTCTTTAGCCTTGCAGAAGCTTTGTAGTTTCATGAGGTCCCACTTGTCAATTCTCGATCTTACAGCACAAGCCATTACTGTTCTATTCAGGAATTTTTCCCCTGTGCCCATATCTTCAAGGCTTTTCCCCACTTTCTCCTCTATAAGTTTCAGTGTCTCTGGTTTTATGTGAAGTTCCTTGATCCACTTAGACTTGACCTTAGTACAAGGAGATAGGAATGGATCGATTCCCATTCTTCTACATGTTAACAACCAGTTGTGCCAGCACCATTTGTTGAAAATGCTGTCTTTCTTCCACTGGATGTTTTTAGCTCCCTTGTCGAAGATCAAGTGACCATAGGTGTGTGGGTTCATTTCTGGGTCTTCAATTCTATTCCATTGGTCTATTTGTCTGTCACTATACCAGTCCAATGCAGTTTTTATCACAATTGCTCTGTAGTAGAGCTTTAGGTCAGGCATGGTGATTCCACCAGAGGTTCTTTTATCCTTGAGAAGAGTTTTTGCTATCCTAGGTTTTTTGTTATTCCAGATGAATTTGCAGATTGCACTTTCTAATTAGTTGAAGAATTGAGTTGGAATTTTGATGGGGATTGCATTGAATCTGTAGATTGCTTTTGGCAAGATAGCCATTTTTACAATGTTGATCTTGCCAATCCATGAGCATGGGAGATCTTTCCATCTTCTGAGATCTTCTATAATTTCTTTCTTCAGAGACTTGAAGTTTTTATTATACAGATCATTCACTTCCTTAGTTAGAGTCACGCCAAGATATTTTATATTATTTGTGACTATTGAGAAGGGTGTTGTTTCCCTAATTTCTTTCTCAGCCTGTTTATTCTTTGTGTAGAGAAAGGCCATTGATTTGTTTGAGTTAATTTTATATCCAGCTACTTCACCGAAGCTGTTTATCAGGCTTAGGAGTTCTTTGGTGGAATTTTTAGGGTCACTTAGATATACTATCATATCATCTGCAAAAAGTGATATTTTGACTTCATCTTTTCCAATTTGTATCCCTTTGATCTCCTTTTGTTGTCGAATTGCTCTGGCTAGAACTTCAAGTACAATGTTGAATAGGTATGGAGAAAGTGGACAGCCTTGTCTAGTCCCTGATTTTAGAGGGATTGCTTCAAGCTTCTGACCATTTACTTTGATGTTGGCTACTGGTTTGCTGTAGATTGTTTTTATCATGTTTAGGTATGGGCCTTGAATTCCTGATCTTTCCAAGACTTTTATCATGAATGGGTGTTGGATCTTGTCAAATGCTTTTTCCGCATCTAACGAGATGACCATGTGGTTTTTGTCTTTGAGTTTGTTTATATACTGAATTACGTTGATGGATTTCCGTATATTGAACCATCCCTGCATCCCTGGGATGAAACCTACTTGGTCAGGATGGATGATTGTTTTGATGTGTTCTTGGATTCGGTTAGCAAGAACTTTATTGAGGATTTTTGCATCAATATTCATAAGGGATATTGGTCTGAAGTTTTCTATCTTTGTTGGGTCTTTTTGTGGTTTAGGTATCAGAGTAATTGTGGCTTCATAGAATGAGTTGGGTAGAGTACCTTCTGTTTCTATTTTGTGGAATAGTTTGTGAAGAACTGGGATTAGATCTTCTTTGAAGGTCTGATAGAACTCTGCACTAAACCCATCTGGTCCTGGGCTTTTTTTGGTTGGGAGACTATTAATGACTGCTTCTATTTCTTTGGGGGATATAGGGCTGTTTAGATCATTAACCTGATCTTGATTCAACTTTGGTACCTGGTATCTGTCTAGGAACTTGTCCATTTCATCCAGGTTCTCCAGTTTTGTTGAGTATAGCCTTTGGTAAAAGGATCTGATGGTGTTTTGGATGTCTTCAGGATCTGTTGTTATGTCTCCTTTTTCATTTCTGATTTTGTTAATTAGGATGCTTTCCCTGTGCCCTCTAGTGAGTCTGGCTAAGGGTTTATCTATCTTGTTGATTTTCTCAAAGAACCAGCTCCTTGATTGGTTGATTCTTTGAATAGTTTTTCTTGTTTCCACTTGGTTGATTTCGCCCCTGAGTTTGATTATTTCCTGCAGTCTACTCCTCTTGGGTGAATTTGCTTCCTTTTGTTCTAGTGCTTTTAGGTGTGTTGTCAAGCTGCTAATGTGTGCTCTCTCTAGTTTCCTTTTGGAGGCACTCAGAGCTATGAGTTTTCCTCTTAGAAATGCTTTCATTGCGTCCCATAATTTTGGGTATGTTGTGGCTTCATTTTCATTGAACTCTAAAAAGTCCTTAATTTCTTTCTTTATTCCTTCCTTGACCAAGGTATCATTGAGAAGAGTGTTGTTCAGTTTCCACGTGAAGGTTGGCTTTCTATTATTTATTTTGTTATGGAAGATCAGCCTTAGTCCATGGTGATCTGATAGGATGCATGGGACAATTTCAAAATTTTTGTATCTGTTGAGGCCTGTTTTGTGACCAATTATGTGGTCAATTTTGGAGAAGGTGCCATGAGGTGCTGAGAAGAAGGTATATCCTTTTGTTTTAGGATAGAATGTTCTGTAGATATCTGCAAGATCCATTTGATTCATAATTTCTCTTAGTTTCTCTGTGTCCCTGTTTAGTTTCTGTTTCCATGATCTGTCCATTGGTGAAAGTGGTGTGTTGAAGTCTCCCAATATTATTGTATGAGGTGCAATGTGTGCTTTGAGATTTACTAAAGTTTCTTTAATGAATGTGGCTGCCTTTGTATTTGGAGCATAGATATTCAGGATTGATAGTTCCTCTTGGAGGATTTTACCTTTGATGAGTATGAAGTGTCCCTCCCTGTCTTTTTTAATGACTTTGGGTTGGAAGTCAATCTTATCAGATATTAGAATGGCTACTCCAGCTTGTTTCTTCATGCCATTTGCTTGGAAAATTGTTTTCCAGCCGTTCATTCTGAGGTAGTGTCTATCCTTTTCTCTGAGATGAGTTTCCTGTAAGCAGCAAAATGTTGGGTCTTGTTTGTGTAGCCAGTTTGTTAGTCTATGTCTTTTTATCGGGGAGTTGAGTCCATTGATATTAAGAGATATTAAGGAAAAGTAATTGTTGTTTCCTGTTATTTTTGTTGTTAAAGTTGGTATTCTGTTCTTGTGGCTGTCTTCTTTTAGGTTTTTTGAGGGATTACCTTCTTGTTGTTTCTAGGGCGTGGTTCCTGTCCTTGTATTGGTTTTTTTCTGTTATTATCCTTTGAAGGGCTGGATTCGTGGAGAGATAATGTGTGAATTTGGTTTTGTCGTGGAATACTTTGGTTTCTCCATCTATGTTAATTGAGAGTTTGACTGGGTATAGTA
Source organism: Mus caroli (assembly GCF_978045245.1). Lineage (NCBI taxonomy): Eukaryota > Metazoa > Chordata > Mammalia > Rodentia > Muridae > Mus > Mus caroli. The sequence continues at coordinate 225,923 of NW_028227337.1, read as the reverse complement.
GCCTGGGCTGGAATTTGTGTTCTTTTAGTGTCTGTATAATATCTGTCCAGGATCTTCTGGCTTTCATAGTCTCTGGTGAAAAATCTGGTGTAATTCTGATAGGCTTGCCTTTATATGTTACTTGGCCTTTTTCTCTTACTGCTTTTAGTATTCTATCTTTATTTAGAGCATTTGTTGTTCTGATTATTATGTGTCGGGAGGTATTTCTTTTCTGGTCCAGTCTATTTGGAGTTCTGTAGGCTTCTTGTATGTTCATGGGCATCTCTTTCTTTAGATTTGGGAAGTTTTCTTCTATAATTTTGTTGAAGATGTTTGCTGGTCCTTTGAGTTGAAAATCTTCATTCTCATCCACTCCTATTATCCGTAGGTTTGGTCTTCTCATTGTGTCCTGTATTTCTTGGATGTTTTGAGTTAGGATCTTTTTGCATTTTACATTTTCCTTGATTGTTGTGCCGATGTTCTCTATGGAATCTTCTGCGCCTGAGATTCTCTCTTCCATCTCTTGTATTCTGTTGCTGATGCTGGTATCTATGGTTCCAGATTTCTTTCCTAGGGTTTCTATCTCCAGTGTTGCCTCATTTTGGGTTTTCTTTATTGTGTCTACTTCCCTTTTTAGGTCTAGTATGGTTTTGTTCATTTCCATCATCTGATTGGATGTGTTTTCCTGTTTCTCTTTAAGGACTTCTACCAGTTTGGTTGTGTTTTCCTGTTTTTCTTTAAGGACTTGTAACTCTTTAGCCATGTTCTCCTGTAGTTCTTTAAAGTCCTTCTTGATGTCCTCTACCATCATCATGAGATATGCTTTTAAATCCAGGTCTAGTTTTTCAGGTGTGTTGGGGTGCCCTGGACTGGGCGAAGTGGGAGTGCTGGGTCCTGATGACGGTGAGTGGTCTTGGTTTCTGTTAGTAAGATTCTTACCTTTACCTCTTGCCATCTGGTAATCTCTGGAGTTGTTATAGTTGTCTCTGTTCAGAGGTTGTTCTTCTGGTGATTCTGAGTATCCTCTGTCAGCAGAGCTGGGAGACAGGCTCTCTCCTCTGAGTTTCAGTGGTTAGAGCACTCCCTGCTGACAAGCTTTCCTCTTAAAGGGAAGGTGTACAGATATCTGGCGTTTGGACCTCCTCCTGGCCGAAGAAGAAGGCGGAAAACAGGACCTTTCCCAGATGATGTGTTGCTTTGGCAGGTCACAGAAGCTGTAGGCTTCTGTGGTGCACACTCTCAGCTGTGCAGACTAAGTTCCTAAGTTCAGTGGAGTCCTGGATCCAAGATGTGCTCCCTGCTCCTGAGGCAGAGGGCTCCTGTGCAGGGCAGACCACTGTCTTCCAGCTAGGAGGGTGCCGGATGTCTGTGGCCCCAAAAGGGTGCTGCCTCAGCAGCTCTGTGGCTCCCGCCTGTCCCAGAAGCTGTCTGCCTCTGTGGTCCTCAGTCTTACCTGTACAGACTAAGTTCGGCGGAGTCCCGGAGCCAAGATGGCGCTCCCTGCAGGGCAGGTCACTGTCCTCCGGCTGGGAGGGTGCCGGACGTCTGCGGCCCCAAAAGGGTGCTGCCTCAGCAGCTCTGTGGCTCCCGCCTGTCCCAGAAGCTGTCTGCCTCTGTGGTCCTCACTCTGACCTGTACAGACTAAGTTCGGCGGAGTCCCGGAGCCAAGATGGCGCTCCCTGCAGGGCAGGTCACTGTCCTCCGGCTGGGAGGGTGCCGGATGTCTGCGGCCCCAAAAGGGTGCTGCCTCAGCGGCTCTGTGGCTCCCGCCTGTCCCAGAAGCTGTCTGCCTCTGTGGTCCTCACTGTAACCTGTACAGACTAAGTTCGGCGGAGTCCCGGAGCCAAGATGGCGCTCCCTGCAGGGCAGGTCCCTGTCCTCCGGCTGGGAGGGTGCCGGATGTCTGCGGCCCCAAAAGGGTGCTGCCTCAGCGGCTCTGTGGCTCCCGCCTGTCCCAGAAGCTGTCTGCCTCTGTGGTCCTCACTCTGACCTGTACAGACTAAGTTCGGCGGAGTCCCGGAGCCAAGATGGCGCTCCCTGCAGGGCAGGTCACTGTCCTCCGGCTGGGCACACTGGCAATTTTTAACCATGATTTTTAAGTTTCTTACGCAATGTTAGAATAGTATCTACAGCCTTGGGAAAGCAATACCCAATTTCAAAGAAATATATCACTTTAGAATAAACATTAAATCTTCATTACCACATTGCAAGATTTGACTGCCAACTTATACCTCTGAATGTATGACAGTGCAAGCTTTAATGCTTCATTAAAGAGACATTGCTTTAAATCTATCTAATTCTACTTTCTAGGATAAGAATCACAATAAATATTATCTCAACTAGAAGTATCTTAGGAGGCCCAGTTTTTTGGCCTGCTTATGCCACATGTTTGAAAAGACTCCTGAATTGCCAATTTAAGGCTAACCTTCTGTTACCAATGTAACAATTATTTAATGTTAACCAATAGCTTATGAGCTGATACCAAATAAGGGCTTCACTTAGACCAATCAGAGAATTTTATTTTTTCTAGCTATAATTATAAAATAAAAAAGCACTTTGTCATTAGCTAAATACAATAATCACAAATGCAGAGAATTTTCTTAGGAAAAAACCATCTATCAGCTTTTTTGCCCCAAAACCATAAGGCTGAAGACTCCCTTTCTTTTTTTTTTTTTTTTTCATTTTAGCTTTTTATTAAAATGCTTAGGATACAGCCTGACCTTTCATAAATGACAGTTTTACTTTTGCTGAAACAGGACACATGTGCACTCTGATAAACAGAATGAAGAGTCTCGGTTCATTGGAGCCCCTGGCCAAGGCCCTGGTAGAGTTGCACTTGCTGCAGCAGCCTCTTTTGGCCACCTTACTTAAGACAGTGTTCTATGCAGCATGAACCAGACTGGTGCCATTGTTCAGCCATCTCTTTCTCCGGTGGCCAGAATAAACCACTTTCACAAAGAGCCACCCCGGGGCAGAGTCCAGTCTTCTAGGTTGCTACCGAGCAATTAGGGACAAACAAGAAAGACAGATGAGGAACCCAATGCTGAGGCCCTCACACCTGTCATATGCCTGGACAGACATGTGGACAGTCTTAGCCAAAGGCAATGAAGGGCACAACAGTCACCTACCCAGCTCACTCAGGGCTTTAACAGCAGGCCCTTCCACACTGACAGTTCTCATCCCAGCTGTACATGGGTGAACGCAATGCATGCAGTTTGCAGACAGACACCTCACCAAGCCTCTGCATTGGAAACCCGGCAGTGTAACAAAATACTGTCCCATAGGCTCAGTGCTCAAAACTAAAATGTGTTAAGTCACTCTCCAGGAGTGTGCTGGGTACATTCCATCGCACCTATAATGCATTGGTTTTTTTAGATCAAGTCATTCATAGTCTTACCCAGCTGAGAACACTATGAAATACAACAGTGACTGTCCTAGTACAATACTCCCATGCTACATGTATATTACAACTATTAATGGGGTAACCAGTCACTGTCCAGTTCTTGGGCCTTGCTATACAGTAGTAATTCTCAACCTGTGGGTACTGACAATTAGAAATCACATATTTCTGATAATCTAAAAGTCTGCTCACTATAAAAATTACAATCATGAAACACCAACAAAAATTAATTTATGGTAGTGGGTTCCTAAGAACAGAGGAAACATGTGTTGTACATATATCCATAGCCTTAGATTAGTGCAACACTAAGAAATCATCAGAACAGATTCTTTTTGCTATGAAAGTCATTATCACATTGACCAAAGCACAAAGAATGAGTGATTTTCTATCTTCCGGTCACAAATGGGATACCTATATCATTTCCCAAATCAAAGTTTCAAATAGTGTAATGGTAAATAGGATGGAAAAATCCAAATGGCCAAATGGGAAGGATCACTGGCGAGGGGTGGGGGTGGGAGTGTTGGGGGGAAGCATCTACTAGGTATGTCAGTGTCACTGTACTCATAAACTCAGAAAAGCTTGGGATTTTGCAAACTGTGTGATCTTTGCAGTTGGGGGTCCCAATGTTGCTTCTTGGCAACACACACATACACACAACATTAGACCAGTCGTCATTCTAGCATAACATAGGGGGGTTCATGAGACACCAGCATTAAGTGAGGAGTTATTGATAGTTCATGGCTTCTGGGCAGGGAGAAGCAGTTTTCTCTAAGGGTGTAGCCCCTAGTAGGTCAACCAAGCACCAGTGGATAAACTCACACACCTACAAATATATGAACAGCAGAAATTGACATGGTAAAATAAATAAAGTTTATAAAGTTGGAGGATTTGGTAATATGAAAGCACATCTAGAGGACTTCGGAAGACAAGCAAAGAAGTCAACATGATCAAATGCAGTTTTATGCATATATGACATTCTCAAAAAATTAATGAAAACACTATATTGAAGAAGATGAGGGGGTTTGCAGCCCCATAGGGAGAGTAACAGTGTCAACCAGCCAGACCCTGCTAGAGCTCCCTGGAACTGGACCACCAACTAAAGAGTACACATGGAGAGACCCCATGGCTCTGGCTACATATGTTGCAGAGGATAGCCTTGTTGGAAATCAGTGGGACGAGTGGCCCTTGAGCTTGAGGGGGTTCTATGCCCCAGTGTAGGGGAATGCCAGGGCAGGAAGACAGGAGTGGGGAAGTGGGCAGGGGAGCACCCTCATAGCAGCAGGGTGAGGGAGGGGAGGATAGGTTTCCAAAGGGGAGACCTGGAAAGGAGAAAACATTTGAAATGTAAAGAAAGAAAATATCCAATGAAAGAAAAAAAAATCCAATATATATTCCAGCGCATACTCCAGAAATTGCATTCATGCTAGCGCTAGTCATAAATTTAATCTTTTAGAGGCTGTTTTCATAAGAGGTGCACAAGGACACTGGCTAGGCTAAGTTGGTGTTGACTCAATGCCGAATTCACCTAGGGTTATGACAGCAAATTGGGATGGGGAATTCTATATAGGCATTTCCCGCAGCCAAGAGTTGCATCAGGCAAAAGGAGCAGGGTTTAAAATAAAATCAAATAAGAAAAATACCAAACAACAACAACAAAGATGTTTCAAAAATTCTTAGCTCAACTATATTTATACTGTGCATGGATCCAATAAGTAGGAATGGTAAATATGCATATGACATGTGAAAGAGTGGGAGAACAGGTTTCAGAAAAGCAGTTGTCCCTTTGCCAGGTCTCGTTAGCAAAAAAGGACATCCACTTCTCTTCATCTCTGTGTATTGCCTGTCTTTGGTGAACCAATCTGTCTACATGTGTCTGTTTTTGTCTAGTTGTTTGAATGACTGTTGTACTATGTTTCATGTTCAAGAGAAAAACAAAATGGATAAAATTTTATCTGCTGGCTATTCATCCCTTAATTTAGTTTAGCTTTATTAGAAGGCAGTTTCAATTTGCACAGCAGAAACTGTTAAGATACCCTGCACTGTAGCTGGGAGACAAGCACACCTGGAGAAAAGCTGCTTTTAAAGGGACCAAAAATTTCTCAAGTTCTAAGGCAAGTAAGCTGATAGTTGTTTCTCCTAGAAAAATCTCTGCAACTGTGATTATTGGGTTCAGCAAGTGACAAGGTGCTTTTTCTCTTGAAATTATAGCTAGAAAAAGCAAGAAAATTTTGTTTGGTCTAAATGTGTAAGATTTATGTAGCCACTCATTTTTGTTTCTGACTGGTTTACTGCATGTCTTGGTTACAGAGTGATTTATAAGTTATTGGGTATGATTAAAACATTGTAATGCTGGTAACAGAAAGTTAGCTTAAAACTGGTAACTCAGAGTTGGGGTCATTTTAAACAACACATGGCATTAGCTAACACAGGAAAACAGGTCTCTACAGATACTTCTAAATTGGGATAATATTTTATGTAATTCTTATCCTAGGAATCAGACTAATTTAGGGCAATATCTCTTTTATGAGGTATTAAAAGTTACACTGTTATGCATTTATATATAACAACTGGCAGCCAAAATGTGTGATGTGAAAGTAAATCTTTCGGTATTGATTTTTAAAGAGAATGGATGGTTTAAAATTGGGTTTTGATTTCCAAAGTTGTGGTGTGGGAACGTGCAAATGTGTGACCTTAGAGAACATAAGATGGCTGCTGAAAGACCTTGCTAGAATAGCATGCTGGGGATCTTCTGCTAGAAAGTTGTGATTAACACTCCCTTCCTGGAATGACCCAGCAAAACAAGCTTTACAAGAAATCCCCCCAACCCCCCTCCCTCAAGGCAGGTGCAGATAACAATCAAAAATGTTTTGGTTCCCTCTTCTGGTGATTAAGACCTCACCTCACTCCTGGCCAACAATGCTGCTTAAGGAAGGTCATTAAACACTTCTCTCTCCGGAAGGGAGAGGCTAATTACCATTTATTTATTTATTTATTTTTATTTATTATATGTAAGTACACTGTAGCTGTCTTCAGACACTCCAGAAGAGGGCATCAGATCTCATTACGGATGGTTGTGAGCCACCATGTGGTTGCTGGGATTTGAACTCTGGACCTTCGGAAGAGCAGTCGGGTGCTCTTACCCACTGAGCCATCTCACCAGCCCCCTAATTACCATTTCTAAAGGTGAGAATGAAAAGGTAGCTGTGGCCCATCAATGTGCTTAAACCAACTCCTGTTGTTATCAAGGTCTACACTTAAACTGTATAAAAAGTCTGGGCTTAGGAGATTTGGGGTCTTCTCTTCCCCAATTGCAGGACAGTCCCAGTGCGCTAGATCAATAAACCTCTTGCTTGTTGCATCGATCTCCATCTCTATGTTTCTTTGAGTGGGACATTCCAGATGTAAGACTCTTCAGGGGTTGTGTTCTAATGTTACAAGAGAACTTAAAAATTATAGTTAAACTGCCAGTGTTCTTTTGGCTGCAGTTTGCAGTTCCATCTCAGGCTTGGCATTTCTAATTCACCCATATTTGTAATTAAGGAAAAAAAATCAAGCAAGTTCAGGCTGTTGCCTTGAGGGAGACTACAGTAAACATTTACATTTGAGTTAATGCAAAGCTCAGAGAAGCCTTAGTGGAGGTTTGTTGAGGCATCCCTTTTGTTTTGCAAACCCTGCCTAAGGCAGTTTTTTGAGCCCTTGCCTCCAGGGACCTGGGAACTATTTTTAAGCCAAAACAACATTTCTACAGCTTTGTCCAGGTGTTGTTCAAAACAAAGTTCAAACGTAAGATTTATGAAAGGTTAATGAGGCTATGGAACTTGAAATTTGGCCTGCCTATTCCAGCAGCCATTCCAGGAAATGCATACAGAATTATTATAAATGTAGAAGGTTGTTTTAATACAATCTTCCTTTGCATCCTGATGATTGTAAAAGGTTTGCAATTAGCTTGTTTGCTTGCAATTTTAAAGAACCAATGAAGCAATATCATTGGATACTTTTGCCACAGTTAATTGTGTGTATATATATATATATATATATATATATATATATATATATAGTTGCTGCTTCAATAAAAGAAGTTTATTGAATCCTTCAGTGTATATTATTCATTATATGGATATTTTATTAGCTAACCCCTCTGACAGGGAGTTTTACTACAAACCTTTGCTTGTATACAACAAGCTTTGAAGTTTTGGGGAGTAGTTGTTGCTCCAGAAAAAGATTCAAAGGCAATATCTTTTTCAATATTTGGGACATCAGTTATATTCTAAACAAAGAGTGACACAGAAAATTCAAAGGAAAGGTAGTTTACTTACTTTAAAAGGCTTAAAGGAGATATTAATTGGTTAATCCCTCACCTTCAGCTCTCCACAGGAGGACTTAAGCCACTGTTTAATGTCCTCAAGGAGGATGCAAACTAACTGGTGAGAGACAAAAGGCTTTGCAGAAAGTAGAGGAAGCTGTGCTATTCAATTGTTGGTCCTTTATGTTGGTTATTGCTACTCAATGTGCCCACAGCAATTCTTTAGCAAAAGGGACCATTAATGTGGATTCATCTTTCTTCATCTACAAGTAAAGTTCTAACATTCTATTATGAAGCTGTTGCTGTGTTAATACAGAATTGTAGGATAGGATCATGAAAGTACTTTGGAAATAATGTCTTAAGAACCTGATGAAACATTTATTCCTTATTTCAAACAGCAATTAAATTGCTTATTGCAGAATACTGATACTTGGCCTATTGCATAGCAAATATTTTAGACAAAATTGATAACTATTGTCCAAAAGACAGGTTGTTACAATTTGCTTCTATAAATGCATTTTTACTTCCTATAAGTTTGTGTATATAGCCATTAGAGGAAGTGCTTACTGTATTTAGAGATGGCTTACCTAATGGGAAAACAGTATATGTGATTGGATTACCTGTTTATTCTCTTGAGTTTCCCTCTGCTTCAGCACAGGTTTTTTAATTACATTTTATAGCCACTGTTTTTGAAAATTCATGCTTTTAATTTGTATAAAGATAGCCAATAGCTCATGGTTTACAATTGTTTGAAATTTTTTTCTGTTTTTAGATATTTCTAATTTTCAAATTTTGTAATTATTTATGCAAATATAACTCAAATTAAGAGAGCATATGGTTCCTTTAAAGGACTGTCATTGGACATTTAAGGACTCATCCTAGATTGCCTGAATAAGACCCATTAGGGCAATGCTACAGTAGATCTCTATACCAGTCAGATTATAGGCTGTACACAGGAACATACCTGTAGACAATTTTAATCTTTGTGCTTTTAATTTTGAAGTTGTATCTTAGGCAGATTGGTTTGCCTTTGTAAGACTCCAGGGAGCCATAGCTTAACAGGGATCCAATGAGTGAACAACGTGGAATTGGGATCAATGCAAAAAGCAAAATGAATTTATTGTTCCAGTGCACTGGGATCATCCCAGACCTAAAGGAGAGGTGGGGACCCCCCAACACCCATTTGGCAAGTTTTTATATGCTTTCCAGGAGCAGAATAGAGCATCAGCAACTAGGCACAAAATGATTGGAGGAACAGTGCACCCTTTAAACTGATTGGTGTTTAAGGAATGAGGTGACAAAGACTTCCCTTGTCTGAAGGTGAGCAACAGTCTGTCCTGTGGAATATGTCTCCATCCACAGTTCAGTTCTACCCTGTTGTCTGAGACATGTTAATTAGACTCTCCCTTCCACTGGTGCAAGTGTTTCGTGACCTTCCCAAAGTTCCTAAGCTGACCTTTTCACACACACCCCCCTTTTCTTTGTTCATACTTCAATCTTGAAGCTATTATAGACAGTTATACAGCTCATATCTCTGGTCATCTGCATTTAACTCTTAATATCTTTGTCTCAGGACCATCACCTAATGAGCTTTAATGAAAGCAACTAAGCAATTTAGAATGTAAGAGCCAAAGGTCAGAAGCAGGAAGAAAATGATCAGGGATCCTAACAACAGAAATCAAGTCACTGTGAGGGAGATCAAGAGACAAGGGAGTCGGTGAACCATGCAGGATTTCAAAAGGGAGAGCTGTTAAACCAAGACTCAAAACATCCCTGTATCTATTCTCTTTTCTGCTGGGCTATCCCTTCTCTCACCTTGACCACTGAATCTTTAACTATCTCTAAAATGGTCTCCAGGATGTGCTTCCTGATGTTTCACACCCCCAGAGAGCATAGAAGAAATGGTTGGTGCCCTAACACTAATGGGCCTCCTGCTGGCTTCTCTTCTATTTTTATTTTTTTTAATTTTTAATATTTTTTATTATGTATTTTCCTCAATTACATCTCCAATGCTATCCCAAAATTCCCCCATACCCCCCCCCACTTCCCTACCCACCAATTCCCATTCTTTTGGCCCTGGCTTTCCCCTGTATTGGGGCATATAAAGTTTGCAAGTCCAATGGGCCTCTCTTTCCAGTGATGGCCAACTAGGCCATCTTTCGATACATATGCAGCTAGAGACAAGAGCTCCGGGGTACTGGTTAGTTCATCATGTTGTTCCCCCTATAGGGTTGCCTATCCCTTTAACACCTTGGGTACTTTCTCTAGCTTCTCCATTGGGAGCCCAGTGATCCATCCGATAGCTGACTGTGAGCATCCACTTCTGTGTTTGCTAGGCCCCGGCATAGTCTCACAAGAGACAGCTATATCTGGGTCCTTTCAGCAAAATCTTGCTAGTGTATGCAATGGTGTCAGCATTTAGAAGCTTATTATGGGATGGATCCCTGGATATGGCAGTCTCTAGATGGTCCATCCTTTCATCACAGCTCCAAACTTTGTCTCTGTAACTGCTTCCATGGGTGTTTTGTTCCCAATTCTAAGAAGGGGCATAGTGTCCACACTTTGGTCTTCATTCTTTTGAGTTTCATGCATTTAGAAAATTGTATCTTATATCTTGGGTATCCTAAGTTTTGGGCTAATATCCACTTATCAGTGAATACATATTGTGTGAGTTCCTTTGTGATTGTGTTACCTCACTCAAGATGATGCCCTCCAGGTCCATCCATTTAGCTAGGAATTTCATAAATTCATTCTTTTTAATAGCTGAGGAGTATTCCTTTGTGTAAATGTACCATAATTTCTTTTTTTTTTTATATTTTTATTACATATTTTCCTCAATTACATTTCCAATACTATCCCAAAAGTCCCCCATAGCGCCCCCCACTTCCCTACCCACCCATTCCCATTCTTTTGGCCCTGGCATTCCCCTATATTGGGGCATATAAAGTTTGCAAGTCCAATGGGCCTCTCTTTCCATTGATGGCTGACTAGGCCATCTTTCGATACATATGCAGCTAGAGACAAGAGCTCCGGGGTTCTAGTTTGTACATCATGTTGTTCCAACAATAGGGTTGCAGATCCCTTTAGCTCCTTGGGTACTTACTCTAGCTTCTCCATTGGGAGCCCTGTGATACATCCAAGAGCTGACTGTGAACATCCACTCCTGTGTTTGCTAGGCCCCGGCATCGTCTCACAAGAGACAGCTATATTTGGGTCCTTTCAGCAAAATCTTGCTAGTGTATGCAATGGTGTCAGCGTTTAGAAGTTGATTATGGGATGGATCCCTGGATACGGCCGTCTCTAAATGGTCCATCCTTTCATCACCGCTACGAACTTTGTCTCTGTAACTCCTTCCCTGGGTGTTTTGTTCCCCATTCTGAGAAGGTGCACAGTGTCCACACTTTGGTCTTCATTCTTCTTGAGTTTCATGCGTTTAGCAAATTGTATCTTAAATCTTGGGTATCCTAAGTTTTGGGCTAATATCCACTTATCAGTGAATACATATTGTGTGAGTTCTTTTGTGATTGTGTTACTTCACTCAAGATGATGCCCTCCAGGTCCATCCATTTGGCTAGGAATTTCATAAATTCATTCTTTTTAATAGCTGAGTAGTACTCCATTGTGTAAATGTACCATAATTTCTGTATCCATTCCTCTGTTGAGGGGCATCTGGGTTCTTTCCAGGTTCTGGCTATTATAAATAAGGCTGCTATGAACATAGTGGAGCATGTGTCCTTCTTACCGGTTGGGACATCTTCTGCATATATGCCCAGGAGAGGTATGGCTGGATCCTCTGGTAGTACTATGTCCAATTTTCTGAGGAACCACCAGACTGATTTCCAGAGTGGTTGTACAAGCTTGCAATCCCATCAAAAATGGAGGAGTGTTCCTCTTTCTCCACATCCTTGCCAGCATCTGCTGTCACCTGAATTTTTGATCTTAGGCATTCTGACTGGTGTGAGGTGGAATCTTAGGGTTGTTTTGATTTGCATTTCTCTGATGATTAAGGATGTTGAACATTTTTTCTGGTGCTTCTCTGCCATTCGGTATTCCTCAGGTGAGAATTCTTTGTTCAGTTCTGAGACCCATTTTTTAATGGGGTTATTTGATTTTCTGGAGTCCACCTTCTTGAGTTCTTTATATATATTGGATATTAGTCCCTTATCTGATTTAGGATAGGTAAAGATCCTTTCCCAATCTGTTGGTGGTTTTTTTGTCTTATTGATGGTGTCTTTTGCCTTGCAGAAGCTTTGCAGTTTCATGAGGTCCCACTTGTCAATTCTCGATCTTACAGCACAAGCCATTGCTGTTCTATTCAAGAATTTTTCCCCTGTGCCCATATCTTCAATGCTTTTCCCCACTTTCTCCTCTATAAGTTTCAGTGTCTCTGGTTTTATGTGAAGTTCCTTGATCCACTTAGTCTTGACCTTAGTACAAGGAGATAGGAATGGATCGATTCCCATTCTTCTACATGATAACAACCAGTTGTTCCAGCACCATTTGTTGAAAATGCTGTCTTTCTTCCACTGGATGGTTTTAGCTCCCTTGTCGAAGATCAAGTGACCATAGGTGTGTGACTTCATTTCTGGGTCTTCAATTCTATTCCATTGCTCTACTTGTCTGTCACTATACCAGTACCACGCAGTTTTTATGACAATTGCTCTGTAGTAAAGCTTTAGGTACGGCATGGTGATTCCACCAGAGGTTCTTTTATCCTTGAGAAGAGTTTTTGCTATCCTAGGTTTTTTGTTATTCCAGATGAATTTGCAGATTGCACTTTCTAATTCGTTGAAGAATTGAGTTGGAATTTTGATGGGGATTGCATTGAATCTGTAGATTGCTTTTGGCAAGATAGCCATTTTTACAATGTTGATCCTGCCAATCCATGAGCATGGGAGATCTTTCCATCTTCTGAGATCTTCTATAATTTCTTTCTTCAGAGACTTGAAGTTTTTATTATACAGATCTTTCACTTCCTTAGAGTCACGCCAAGGTATTTTATATTATTTGTGACTATTGAGAAGGGTGTTGTTTCCCTAATTTCTTCCTCAGCCTGTTTATTCTTTGTGTAGAGAAAGGCCATTGATTTGTTTGAGTTAATTTTATATCCAGCTACTTCACCGAAGCTGTTTATCAGGTTCAGGAGTTCTCTGGTGGAATTTTTAGGGTCACTTATATATACTATCATATCATCTGCAAAAAGTGATATTTTGACTTCATCTTTTCCAATTTGTATCCCTTTGATCTCCTTTTGTTGTCGAATTGCTCTGGCTAGGACTTCAAGTACAATGTTGAATAGGTATGGAGAAAGTGGACAGCCTTGTCTAGTCCCTGATTTTAGAGGGATTGCTTCAAGCTTCTCACCATTTACTTTGATGTTGGCTACTGGTTTGCTGTAGATTGTTTTTATCATGGTTAGGTATGGGCCTTGAATTCTTGATCTTTCCAAGACTTTTATCATGAATGGGTGTTGGATCTTGTCAAATGCTTTTTCCGCATCTAACGAGATGACCATGTGGTTTTTGTCTTTGAGTTTGTTTATATACTGGATTGCGTTGATGGATTTCTGTATATTGAACCATCCCTGCATCCCTGGGATGAAACCTACTTGGTCAGGATGGATGATTGTTTTGATGTGTTCTTGTATTCGGTTAGCAAGAACTTTATTGAGGATTTTTGCATCAATATTCATAAGGGATATTGGTCTGAAGTTTTCTATCTTTGTTGGGTCTTTTTGTGGTTTAGGTATCAGAGTAATTGTGGCTTCATAGAATGAATTGGGTAGAGTTCCTTCTGTTTCTATTTTGTGGAATATTTTGTGAAGAACTGAGATTAGATCTTCTTTGAAGGTCTGATAGAACTCTGCACTAAACCCATCTGGTCCTGGGCTTTTTTTTGGTTGTGAAACTATTAATGACTGCTTCTATTTCTTTGGGGGATATAGGGCTGTTTAGATCATTAACCTGATCTTGATTCAACTTTGGTACCTGGTATCTGTCTAGAAACTTCTCTATTTCATCCAGGTTCTCCAGTTTTGTTGAGTATAGCCTTTTGTAGAAGGATCTGATGGTGTTTTGGATGTCTTCAGGATCTGTTGTTATGTCTCCGTTTTCATTTCTGATTTTGTTAAGTAGAATGCTTTCCCTGTGCCCTCTAGTGAGTCTGGCTAAGGGTTTATCTATCTTGTTGATTTTCTCAAAGAACCAGCTCCTTGATTGGTTGATTCTTTGAATAGTTCTTGTTTCCACTTGGTTGATTTCGCCCCGGAGTTTGATTATTTCCTGCTGTCTACTCCTCTTGGGTGAATTTGCTTCCTTTTGTTCTAGTGCTTTTAGGTGTGTTGTCAAGCTGCTAATGTGTGCTCTCTCTAGTTTCTTTTTGGAGTCACTCAGAGCTATGAGTTTTCCTCTTAGAAATGCTTTCATTGCATCCCATAAGTTTGGGTATGTTGTGGCTTCATTTTCATTGAACTCTAAAAAGTCCTTAATTTCTTTCTTTATTCCTTCCTTGACCAAGGTATCATTGACAAGAGTGTTGTTCAGTTTCCACGTGAAGGTTGGCTTTGTATTATTTATTTTGTTATTGAAGATCAGCCTTAGTCCATGGTGATCTGATAGGATGCATGGGACATTTTCAATATTTTTGTATCTGTTGAGGCCTGTTTTGTGACCAATTATGTGGTCAATTTTGGAGAAGGTACCATGAGGTGCTGAGAAGAAGTTATATCCTTTTGTTTTAGGATAGAATGTTCTGTAGATATCTACCAGATCCATTTGATTCATAACTTCTGTTAGTTTCACTGTGTCCCTGTTTAGTTTCTGTTTCCATGATCTGTCCATTGGTGAAAGTGGTGTGTTGAAGTCTCCCACTATTATTGTATGAGGTGCAATGTGTGCTTTGAGCTTTACTAAAGTTTCTTTAATGAATGTGGCTGCCTTTGTATTCGGAGCATAGATATTCAGAATTGATAGTTCCTCTTGGAGCATTTTACCTTTGATGAGTATGAACTGTCCCTCCCTGTCTTTTTTGATGACTTTGGGTTGGAAGTCAATCTTATCAGATATTAGAATGGCTACTCCAGCTTGTTTCTTCATACCATTGGCTTCTCTTCTCTTGAGGTCACATATATGTTTTTCTTTCCCCCCCCCAACCCCCACAGGACACTTTTCAATTTTTGGGTGTCCCCACCCTAAGCCCTACCCTCCACAGCCACTTCTGGGTTGAGGTCTAGATTAACAAGTCTCTTGTGCCCCACATTAAAGCAATCCCTCCCCAAGTGTGTACAGGGCAGGGATACCCCAGACCTCAAATCCCATCACTAAATCACAGAGATCAAAGACAGGGTCCAGCCACCAGATACAACTCCTGTAGTGGACTAAGCCACATTATCAGTGGCTGAGAGCACTTGTCAAGTCACCCTGGAGTTGTGAGGGCTGCCAAGGCTCAGAGCTGGAAAATACACCATAGCTGTCTCTCGGTTTCTCTGGCCTTGCAAAAGGGCTTTGCTTGGGTATCTAGTTGGCATCAGGCACAAGTGATAATCTGATGTGAACCCAGGCAGTTATTCCATCCACTTTTGATGGAGGTCAGGGTGGTCAGCAATACCAAGAATGGCCCTCTCCACTTTGCTTCCCAGTGTTCAGTACAATGTCTCTTGACATATACCTAACCTCCAACTTGGTACTTGTGTGGAACATCTGGAGTACCTGCGTTATACAGGGTACTAATATTAGGCCACAATTCCAGGTGGCTGATCTGGAAAGCTTGCAATTAAGCCATAAGATCCTTGTCAACCTGAAAGGTCACTCTGGGGGGATCAAGAGCCAAGGGAGTGGGTGTTCCATGCAGGATCTCAAAAGGGGTCCTGTTAAAATAGTAGGGGGTTTTCAGGGCCACAGGGAGGGGCACCAACCAGTCCAAGCCAGTCTCCAAGGTCAATTTAGTCAAGGTCTCTTGTAGGGGTTCTGTTTATTTTCTCTACCTGCCCTAAGCTCTGGGGATGAACATACAATGGGGCTTCCAATTAGTTCCCAATAGCTCTGCCAACCCCTGACTTATGTTAAGAGACAAAAGCAGGACTATTGAGCAATCCAATTATCTTTGGCACTCTGAACCTCTGGAAATTTTTCTTCTAACATATTCTTAGCTACCACAGTAGCTGTTTCCTGCTTGGTAGGCAATGTTTCAACACATCTAAGGAAAACATCTACAAACACTAGAAGGTATTTGTAACCCATATTTTCCTGGCTTAACTTCTGCAAAAATCGACCTACCAATAAACTTTAGGCAGTTCTCCCCTAGGTCTTTTGCCCTGTTTACTCTTGGCTGCATAAGCATTTACTTGCTGGCATACCTTACATTGTTCTACTATCTCTCTGGTCCAGAACCTGAGGTCTATTATATATACTTTAGGTCCCTTAACTGCTTGGACAAGCTTATTATCCCCTAAATTAGTCCATTGGTGCATTTGGCCCAATACGTTTTTTACTTGCTTTCTGGGGAGTATAGTTCTCCCTTCTCGTGTATGCTATTGTCCTACCTTCTCTTGGTAATAGTTGGTAGGGTGGCTAACAATCTGAGTCCTTTTTTCATATATATATTTAAGTGAAGCCATCTCTTAGTCCAGTCCCATTTCCAGCAGGTTTTCCTTGCAGGCCCATAACCATGATAGGCTCCTGTATAGCCTGGTTATTGCCCAGGGACACTGAGTCTCTTCCCTTCTGATGTCTTGAGCAGTGAATAATACTCACAATAATACACAGATTCTGGCTACATCTGATGGAATATTTCCTGCTTGTTTCTCTTCCATCTGATTTGAGCAGTCCTTTCTCTTGGTATATAGTCTTGTGGGCATGGGCTGTGGCAAAGGCATACCTGCTATCTGTGTAGATGTTGATCTTTTTGTCTGACCCCAGGTCCAAGACTTTGGTCAGAGCTATTAGCTATGTCATTTTGGCTATCATTCCAGGAGGATGCAGTTCTGCCCAGACCACCTTGTGCCCATCCACAATGGAGGCCCCTGCCTTGCATTATCCCTCCACCATGTAGCTGCTGCCATCAGTGAACCAGGTCACCTCAGCATCAGGGAGTGGCTGATCAACGGGTCCTTTCACTTGGGGTCAGAAAACGGAGTGGCCAGGTTGAGGGCCACTGATGACATGAAGGTCACCCAATCTGAATTTAGCAACAGAGTCTGGTAATGAGTCATGCAGGCATTGGTCAGCCATTGATCCTGGGGCTAGTGAACAATGCTTTCCAAGGCATGTCACAGACAGGTTCTGCCCCAGAGTCAATTTATCAGCATCTAAAACTGGTACCACTGCCACTATCCATAGGCAAGCAGGCCACTCAGCAGTGACAGGGTCTAATTTCTTTGACAGACAGGCAACTGGGGGTTTCCAGGTACCCAGCCACTGAGTGAGCACCCCCTTGGCTATCCCCCTGTTCTCAGCCACATAAATGTGGAACAGTCTACTGTCACCAGGCAGTCCTAGAGCAGGGACCTTGAGCAGAGCCTGCTTAATCATGTGAAAAGCCTTTGACCTTCCACCATTTTTAGTCAGGGGGTAGAGGGGATGGGTCAGCCAATTCAACAAACCTTGGGATCCATAGCCAGCAGAATCCAGCCCTACCTAGAAATTCCTGTGCCTGCTTGGGGCTTTTTCTCTGGCAGATTTGAGCCTTCTTGGCTGAGACAATGTGTCTCAACCCTCCAAGCTCCTCCAAGGGTATTTAGTCCCCTCTAGACAGTCTTCCTTTGTCTTTGGCCCCAGGTTTCTTCACAGGCAGGAGGGAAGTATTCCAAGCCAATTGGCACTTCTACAGGATCCTTTGTTCCAGGAACCTGACAATGTGAGGCCAGATTCTGTCCCAGGCCTCCCTCAACATCAGATATTGGTGCACAGAGATTGGGAAGTCTTGGGCTCTGAGCTCCATATGGATGGGAAACTGGTTGGTGGCCCTTGCCACCCCTGCTTTCTCAGCCCAGGCCTGGGAAAAGGCCTTAAGCCACCAGTCTGAGACCTGGGGTGCCCTGCCCAAGGTCTCAAAGAACTTGCATTCATCCTCTAGCCTGAGAGTCAGGATTCTCTTTAGATTCCTTCCCTTCACTTTTCTTTCTCTCTCTGCTCCTTTTCTTCCTCTGTCTCCCTGTTATAGTAGACTTTCTCAGCAATCTGCACTAAATCCCTCAAAGACTTATCCCGTCTTTCTAGCCTCTGACACTTTTTCTTGATATCTCTACTAACCTGGTCTGAAAGCCAATGTCACATTAGTTTTGTGCTCTTTGCTGCTGGGGTCATGGGGTGTTTATTGGTGCTCTAAAAAGGCTGCAGGCAACTCATCTGGTCTCTGCTTAACCTCACATACCATGGTCAAATTTGTGGGTTGTCATGCAGTCTCCTTGAGACATGCCAGTGGAGTTTGGTGGTAGACCTTGCCCCTTACCTTTTACAATATTAAAGTCCCAGTCAGGTCTAGTCACGGAAAACCAGCCTGGTCAATGAATGGTGACCCTGTGTCCTAGGGGGTATTCTTTCTGGCTTCTGGCTTCCTGCATTATAAATAAAACAGTCTCAAAGAGATTAACAGGCCCTTAGTGGGAAAGCCACTGTAATATCAGATGAGGTGGCACTCAGATTATATGTCCCCATCCAGGATGGGGAAGTTGGGAGTCTCCTTCTATTCCTCTCTCCAGTAAAGGGGGGGCGGGGGGGGGTTGCAATGGCCCCAGTCTCCTATGGGCTGAGGATCCTGGAACAAGTACTGGCACTGGTAGGGCCATGAGAGTAAGGGTAGGGAGATATGGAGGAGGAGGGTCTTGGAGCAACAGGTCTGCTGGTGAAGGGTCTTGGAGGATCAACTTCTTCTCAGGTCTGGATCTCTCCTCCCGTGCTCCCTTCTTCCTGACAGCCAGAACCTGTGAGGTGGGTCTTAGGAAAGGAAGACTTTTAACCTTGAGGGGGGTGTCCCCCACTAGACTTTTCCAGGTAACTATATAGAATACTTGGTCTGGGTGCCTCAGGAATCCTGGCCTCTCTCCTCTCCTGCTTTGATCATGTGCAATTCGAAGATCCCTACAGGTGACTACCCTACTCTGAAAGTGGGCCATTGGGAGAAACAGAGAGTGACTAACTTGTTTTTCAATCTGTCCAATGTCCAAAAAATATCCATCAGTCTAAGTCCAAGAACATAGAACAAGATACTAACAAACACAGAGAAAAACAGTCAACCACACAGACAGCTCAACCCTGCCACGGGTGGGCATCCAGGTCCAAGAACACAGAAAAAGACAATTAACACAGTTTGCCTCTTTCGTGGGCCCAGTTACAGACACCAGGTGCTCCTGCCTATACGTCAGGAGCCAAGTAAGCCAGGTTATAGCAAGACTCAGCTCCTGCTGATATTGCCTTGCTGTTTCCAGAAGGAGCAGAGCCCTCACGATTTTCTCCGTGGGGGGTGGGGGGCTGAAGCATCTGTCAGCACCCACACATGGTCGTGATGTTAAAGCATGTCTGCCCATCCCAGTTAACCATACCAGACACGGTAGGCTCTCTGAGCCTCCTGACACTTGCAAGCAAAAGTTCAAACAGACTTACAGACTCAGATTCTGATGAACAGAAAGACAAACAGGAACCATGGTAAAAGCTCAAGACCTCTGAATCACTGCTCCAGTGTGTTCCCACAAGGAGTCACTTCCTGGCCAATGCACCAAATGTAAGACTCCAGGGAGCCTTAGCTTACCAGAGACTCCCTGAGTGGACCACATGGAACTGGGATTGATGCAAAAAGCAAGAAGAATATATTATTCAATTTCACTGGGGTTGTCCCAGACCCAAAGGAGAGGCGCTGACCTCCAGCACCCATTCAGCAATTTTTTCTATGGTTTCCAGGAGCAGAATAGAGCATTAGCAACTAGGCACAAAACGATATGGCAGAACAGTGCACACTTTAAACTAATTGGTCTTTAGGGAATGAGGTGACAAGGACTTCCCTTGTCTGAAGGTGGGTAACAGTCTGTCCTGTGTAATGTGTTCCCACTTGCAGGTCAGTTCTGCCCTGTTGTCTGAGACATGTTAATTAGCCTCTCCCTTCCAGAGGCACAAGTGTTTCATTGACCCTCCCAAAGTTCCTAAGCTGACCTTTTCACCTTCACAGAAGATGATCTTCAGAAAGCTCAGATATTCACCATAGCAGTTTCTCATCACTATGAAGAAATGCATTGAGTACATATTTATATGTCCTACATGGTTTTAGTCTGAATGGGCAAAAGGTGTGCTTATGAGGGCCAGTGATCAGACACAGGCAACTGTAATTCTTGAGCTCTTATCAACCTAAGACAGAGACAAGCACCAAAAAGGCTATTTGTCCAAACAAACACTAACAAGCTGTGCTTGTTCTCCCAGAAAGGGAGAACATATTTCCTAGAAGGGGTCATGGAATACAAGTAAATCTTGTGCCCTTTGTTCTGCTCATCTACACACACACATCTACATGGCTGCTGGACAGCTATAGTCTGTGAGCTGTATCTTGGTTATTATGAGCTGTTTGTCTAATATGGATTCATCAGTTAGTGCATACGATGTGTGTTCTTTCGTGACTGGGTTACCTCACTCAGAATATTTTCTAGTTCCATCCATTTGCCTAAGAGTTTCATGAACTCATTGTTTTTAATAGCTGAGTAGTACTCCATTGTATAAATGTACCACTTTTTTTTTTAATCCATTCCTCTGTTGAGGGACATATGGGTTCTTTCCAGATTCTAGATATTATAAATAAGCCTGCTATGAACATACTGGAGCATGTGTACTTGTTATATGTTGTAGCATCTTTTGTGTATATGCCTAGGAGTGGTATAACTGGATCCTTAGGTAGTACTATATCCAATTTTCTGAGGAAGGAAGCACTAGATTAGTTTCCAGGAAGGTTATACCAGCATGTAATTCCACCAGCAATAGAGGAGTGTTCCTCTTCTCCACATCCTTGCCAGCATCTGCTGTCACCTAAATTTTTGATCTTAGCCATTCTGACTGGTGTGAAGTGGAATCTCAGGGTTGTTTTGATTTGTATTTCCCTGATGACTAAGGAGACTGAAGCACCTAAAGAGGTGCTTCTCACTCATTCGATAGTCCACAGTTGAGAATTATTTATCTCTATACCCCATTTTTAATAGGGCTATTTGATTCTCTGGAGTCTCTGGAGATAAAATTATGTTGTATCTTTTTTCAAAGCCTAGATTTGCAAAATTCTCAATCATTAACAGAAATGTGGAAGGAGCTGAAAAATTTCAAACACACTATATATACAATCCTACACATCAAGTCAGTAAGAGTTCCTATTATTTCAGATTATTTCGGAGTTCCTATTTTGTTTGGGTTTTTGTTTCCTTGTTTGATTAATTGGTTGGTTTGTCACTTTTATTTGTCATTTGCAACTTGGTTTCCTTACGTAGTCCTGGTTGGCCTTGGAATTACCCTCCCTCTGCTTCTCAAGTGCTATGTAAAATGTTTTGACCACCATACCATTCCAGTTAAGTATTATACTACATATACACTTAGAGTTTTATTTTAAGTTTAGAATTTCATGATTGGGACTACATACCAAGTACACTGCTCCCACAATATCCAGTCATGTTCCTGAGAGCAGAGAACTTGTGCTTCTTTGAGACAATGCACTTAAAGGACAATCAGGTTAAGTTAGGCCAATCTAGAAACATGGACTGGAAAAAGCAACTCAATATGGGAAGAATTTTCCCATGATTAGACTAAAGAGTCATATTGAATGTAATTAGAAAAATAAAATCATCCTGAGTGAGGAAAAACAAACCATGAAAGACAGACATAGTATATACTCATTTATAAATGGAAACATCCAGTTATAAGCTGCAAAGTAAAAGATAAACATGCTGTAATCCATAAATCCAGAGAGGCTAAGTGACAAAGAGGACTGAAGACAGGATGCAAGGATCTCCCTGGAAAGGAAATAGACAATATTTTCTTTTCACCCTGATATCAACTTCCCACAAGAACAGCAAGGTATGGGACCATAACATATATATATGTAGAGGACCCAAATCAGATCTCTACAGACTCCCTGATTTCTGTGAGCCCCCATAAATCCTAATCAGTTGATTCTCTAGCCCATGTTCCCATGGTGTCCCTGACCCCTCCAGTTCCTATGATTCTTCTCTATATATGTGACCTTCAGAGCTCTGCTTATGTTTGGATGTAGGACTCTGTGTCTGCTTTGATCAGTTGCTAGGTGAAATATCTCTGGTCTTGATGATAATTATGATAAGCTCCAGACCCAGAACACTTTGTAAGCAGAACAAACTGCAAGTCAAAGCTTTTATAGCTAAGTTTGCAACCCAATCACTCCACTTATGGCCTTGCCTGCTTAGAGAAGATGGCCAGTTCTGGTCCCTATCCTCTCTTACTGGTAATCTGCTAGTCATACATTCCATGCTGCTTTCATAGATTCCATGAAGTTTCTATTGCACTAGGTTTCCACCTCATTCCCAATATTCTCCTCCACCACTTCACCCTTTTATCCCAGTATATTCTCCCTCCCCTCAATATTATCACTTCTGTTCCAAACCCATTTCACCCCCAGTCCACTTGGAAAAGCTATTTTATTTCCCCTTAACAGGGATACTCTTAAATTTCCTCCTACAGCCCTACTTTGTACTTAGCTTCTCTGGGTCTACGGATAACAGTGTAACCATCTTTTGCTTTACACCTAATGTATACTTAGAAATGAATACATTTCATATTTCTTTTTCTGAGTTTGGATTACTTCACTCAGGTAGCTCTTTTTTAAATGACATCTGTTGATTTCAAATTTCCTGACATCATTAATTTTAAGAGCTGAGTAATACACCATTGTATACCTGAACCACATTTACTTTACCCATTCTCCAGTTGAGGGGCATTTAGGCTATTTCCAGTTTCTGCCTCTTATGAATTAAGATGAATTAAGATGTAATTAGACACCAATAAATAGATAACCCAATTAAAAATTGCCCTAGCTGGGCAAATGCCTGTGTGTCATGATGGGTATATACCCAGATTTGGTATAGTTGAGCCTTGAGGTAGACTGATTCTCAATTTTCTGCAAAACAGTCATATTGACACAAAAGTAACTGTGGAAGACTACACTACCACCAATATTTGAGGAATGTTCCTCTTGCTGGACATCCTTGCCAGCATTAGCTGTCACTTGTGTTTTTGATAATAACCATTCTGACAGGAGTAAGATGAAATTGCAACGTCATTTTTAATTGCATTTCCCTGTTGGCTATGGCTGAGGATCCATGAATGTTGAATTTTTCTTTAAATGTTTTTCTCCAGATTCCTATGTTGAGAGTTCTCTTTGTAGATCTGTACACAAATTTTAATTGGGTTATCTATTTATTGGTGTCTAATTACATGAGTTCTTTATATATTTTAGATATTAGCCCTAAGTCAAATGTAAGGTTGGTGAAATCCTTTTCCCATTAGGTGGGCTGCCATTCTGTCCTATTAAATGTTTCTTTTCCTTTAAAGACCATTTTAATTCCATGAGGTACAGTTTGATCAACTGATGATAGTAGTGCCTATCTTACATTGTGTTCTGTTCAAGTTTTCTCCTCTGCCAAAGTATTCAAGATTGTTCCCCATATTTTCTTCTATCAGACTCAGTGTATCTGGATTATGTTGAGGCCTTTGATCTTCATGGACATAAGGTTTAACCAAGGTTGTAAACATAGGTCTATTGGCATTCTTCTACATATTGACATCTAGTTAGACCAGCACTATTTTTTTAAAGATTTTGTTTCCAGTGTATATTTTTCAGTCTTCCTCAAAATTGAATTATTCATAGGTTTGTGTATTTGTCTGGTATTTCAATTATCTTTATCAATGTATCTGTTTTTATGACAATTCCATGTAGTTTTTTATTACTACTTTTCTGTAGTTCAGCTTGTTATTCTTTTCCTTTCTTTCCTTTTATTTGTAATTTTGCAAGATAGAGTATATCTGTGTATTCTGAATGTCCAGGAAGTCATTTTGTAGACTAGGTTGGCTTTGAAATCACAGAGATCTACCTGATTTTGTCCCCAAAGTACTGGGATTAAAAACATGTTCCATTATCACACCAGCTTGCCATTCTTTTTTTTTCCCATGTTGCCTCATTATTTTTTATTGGATATTTTCTTTATTTACATTTCAAATTTTATCCCCTTTCCTGCCCCCTCCCCCAGAAACCCTCTATCTCATCCTCCCTTCCCCTGCTTCTATGTGGGTGTTCCTCC
This sequence comes from Mus caroli, assembly GCF_978045245.1. NCBI lineage: Eukaryota > Metazoa > Chordata > Mammalia > Rodentia > Muridae > Mus > Mus caroli. The sequence continues at coordinate 201,953 of NW_028227337.1, read as the reverse complement.
ACACACCAACCCACTTCCACCTCCCTGTCCTCAGTTCCCCTTCACTGGGGCATCTATCAAGCCTTCATAGGACCAAGGACCTCTTCCCCTATTGATGCATGACAAGGCCATCCTCTGCAATGTATGCAGCTGGAGCCATGTGTACTTCTTTGTTAATGGCTTAGTCAGTCCCTGGAAGCTCTTGGGGAACTTGTTGGTTGGTATTGTTGATCTTCCTGTGGGGTTACAATACCCCTCAACTCCTTTGGTCCTTTCTCTAACTCCTCCATTGGGGACCCCATGCTCAGTCCAATGGCCGCAAGCATCTGTCTTTGAATTTGTAAGGTTCTGACAGGGCGACTCAGGAGACAGCTATATCAGGCTCCTTTCAGCATGCACTTTTTGGCATCCACAATAGTGCCTGGGTTTAGTAACTGTATATGGGATAAATCCCCAGGTGGGACAGTGTCTGGATGGGTTTTCCTTCAGTCTCTGCTCTAGACTGTATCTCCATATTTGCTCTTGTGGGTATATTGTGTTCTCCTTCTAAGAAGGACCAAGACACCTACACTTTGGTCTCCCTTCTTCCAGCTTGCCATTCTTAAGAAGCATTAACATTTTATTTTCTAGCTATCTGTGACACCACTAAGCCATGTGCACCAGCTTCAACTCTGTTTATTGAATCTGTATCCTCACTTTTAAGATTAATTTGTTCAGATATCTCATTTTCAGTTTTACTTTCATTTGTCTATTTCATTAAAAAGGACAATTATCTTTATTTTTATTTGTATGAAGCTTAACACTGTTTTAAATCATCTCAGATTTGCCTGTTGTCTAATACAGTATCTGAGAGTTTTCTCTACATTTACATATACATATCTCTACATGTACATATTTGTAGTTTTTCTGATGAAAATACAATTTATATGTGAACATTCTTCAAACTAAAAGGCTTGCTAAATGCTACAATTAATACTGCATCAGATTTTTTTCTTTTCATTTTTGGAATGATTTTCTTTCTTTTTTTATTAAATTATTTTATTTATTTACTTTCCAAAAGTTGCCCCATTTCCTGGTCCCCTCTCCTTGAGATCTTCATCCTCTCCACACTCCCCTATCTCCCTGCCTCTGAGTTGGTGCACTCCCACCTGTCCACCCATCCCCACCTCATCCACATCAGCTTCCCTCTTCCCTGGGATGTCAAGTTTCCACCGGATTAAATGCATCCTCTCTCACTGAGACTATACAAGGCAATCCTCTGCTACATGTTTCCAGGGTCATGAACCAGCCCATGTTTGCTCCTTGGTTTCAGGCTTAGTCTTTCAGAGCTATGAGGGTCTGAGCTGGGTAACACTGTTGTTCTTTCTATAGGGTTTCAAACTCACTCAGCTCTTTCAGTCCTTTGTCTAACTCATCTATATTGGTCCCGACCTCAACCCATTTTTGGCTGAAAGTATATGCATTTGTCTCAGTCAGTTATTGGGTGAGCTTCTCAGAGGACAGCCATGCCAGTCTCCTATCTGTACACAAAATATGGCCACAGTTATAGTATCAGGATTTGGTGTACACACATGGGATGGAAGCCAAATTGATCGAAAGTGCTTTGTATCTTTTGCCACCAAAGATGCCATTGCGATTTTGGGGGAAATGTGATAATAAGAAATGTGATAATATTGCTACATGGATATAAATAATCTGGGTGGCTTTATACACGTTTGTGTACACAGCAGAAATTGGATGTTGTAAATTATGAAAAATAAAAGACATGAAGCTGCAATGGCATCTGAATATTGGGATGAATCTAGAGGACTTAAGAGGATAAGTAAGGGTGTGAAAATGATCAATGTGCACTTATGCATATATAACACTCTCAAATAATTAGTAAAAATGCTTTATTTCAAAAACCCCAGAATAAACATAAGCCTGACTTCAATCTACACAGGCAAATATTCCAAGAGAGCAGTACACTTCTGTGATGAAAAAAGAGTTCAGAGGAAATACTCTTAAACACCCATCCATATAAATTACTTTATACATACAATGGAAATTGTAATTTAAAAAAAAAAAACATTCACAATTGAAGAGTAACATGAATCTGTCCTTTAGGAAATATGGACTGAAGAAAGAGACACAAAGGTCATTCACTGTAACTCCTTTCTTCAGGTTTATTAATTCTGTTTCTATTTAGAGTCTAAACATATATCTGAGGATGTCTAGATATTGGAAATAGTTCTCAACTTGTTCTGTATTCATGAACTTCACATTGGCTCTTTGTGCTTTCTGCATCCCTCCTTGTAACACTGTGGGATCACAGAGCTCTTTACTTCCTAAGTATTCCTAATTGCTTCATTGCATTTGTTCCTGTGATATGCACACCTTTGCACTGACATATAATTGTTAGAAAGTCATTTAAAATTTTTTTCTCAGCCCTCTATGTTGATGGTGTTGTGGATCTAGAGTTGAGTTGAAAATCACTTCTGTAGTAGAAAGGAGACCTGTGAATAAATACCTACACATCAAGGGCCAGAATCTCATGTCAACACAGAACAGACTTAGCCTTTAAACTCAGCACTTTTTCTTGTGGCAATGCACAATATGCAGGTGAGAAGTGCTTTCATGTCAAGTGGTGGATAATTATAAACTTGAAACTCACCTAGATACAGAGATATTGACCATGATGCTATGACTGGAATTGAGACTTGAAATGATTTTAAGAGGAATTGGAAGATATTTATTGCAGAAAAATTTGTGTCAACTCTTCATGTGAAAATAGGATTTACCTCTACAAGATCCCAAAGACTCTCCTTGATATCTTTCTCCTTTAACTGGGATTCTGCTCTTCATTTCTTCTTTCTGCTGCCTAGGTATTTCTTCATCCTAATCTCCCTGCATTTTCATTCTACTTTTGATAAAAATTTGTTAAATTTCTAGCACTTATCAAGGAGAAACCTGCAAATAATAGCTACTAGGGCAGGTAAAAGCAGTTCTCTTCACTAAAGTGATACCAGGAATATCAACCACATTGAGGTCAGGCCTCATACTCAGGAATCATTGGGCAACAGTTTTCAGACTAATTTTAGTGATATTTTCCCCTTTTTGTCTTTGGTGTTGCCTTTTCTCAAGAAGGAGAATGAATATAAAGTTTAGTGTGTATGGGTTAAGGGGGTATTTGAGAGGAGTTGATCAATGTGATAGAATCTACTTTAATATACTTTATCAATTGTCAAAGAATAAACATTTTAAATGTTTGAACAATAATATGAAGAAATATAGATATTACACCTCAAATTCTAAAATTTCTTCAATAATCCAAAATATTATTATCCAAAAAAGATTTTTTTTTTGCTTCACCAAAGCCTTTTACGATGTTGAATTGAAAATGTATGTGTGACAGATGGAGAAAAACTAACACGTGTGTGTGTCTTATTTCTCTTGGACAGCTGTGTGTGATTTGATGTGGAAAGCAAGTTCATATTGAAGACTGATTTTGGTTAGTTGAGAAAAAATTTTGGCAATTAAGTATTATGCTGCTTATGCAAATGAATACCAGGGAAAGTAGCTATTATCGTTCTATATTACACAGTTAACTACCACCATAGGCATTTATCCATCATAGTCTAGGGATTAAGGGTGAACATTGACTAATGTGAATCTGTTATGCTGTGAATCTGAGGACCAGAGTATGAAATGAAACCAGGATGTTATAAGGAACAAAAAAAATATTGGAGTTGAGTTTAGACTATAAATTAATATCCCTCTCATATGAGTCAGAAAGAAGAATGTCCCTTTAAAAGATGTGTCTATTAGTTGATTCCAAAGATTCCACTCAGCCAAGAGTAGACAGAGGCACAAAATACATTGGTCCCTCCTGTTTGTGGAATAATGGGAAACACTATTCTCCTAGGCATGTATCTAAAGATGCTCCACAATATTACAAGGACACATGTTTCACTATGATCCTAGAAACCTTATTTATCTGAGCCAGAAGATAGAAGTAACCCAGATGTTCCTCAACTAAAGAATGGACAAAGAAAATGTGGTTGATTTACACATCATGATACTATTCAGCTATTAAAACAAGGATATCATTATTTTTGCTGGAAAAATGGATGAAACTAAAAAATATTATTCTAAGTAAAGCAACCCAGACTCCAAAAGACATGGATTATATGTACTCACTGTAAAGTGAACATTAGCCAAAATGTATGGAATACCTGTGACACACCCCAGAGAACCTAAGATGTTAAACAAGAAGGAAGGCACAAGAGAAAATCCTTCCATCCCACTTAGAAATGGAACAAAATAATCATGGGAGGCAGAAGGAGGGAGAGACCTGGGTGATACAGGGAGAGGACAGGGAAAATGATGTGTAGGGAGGGAGGAAAAAGGCCCAGATGTCCAATAGAATGAATGGAAATATGCAGCTGCAAGGGTAGGGGTAGGTGTAACCTAGAAAGTTTCAGAGATGTAAGATGAGATAAATTTCCAGGATACAATGTGGGGACCTTTGCCAAAATGTCCATCATTATGGATATGGATGCTGAAGAACACACTTCCAGTAGATAGATAAGACCCCCAGTGAAAGAATGGGGGACACCAAACCATCTTCAAATTTTTTGACCCAAAGTTGTTCCTGCCAAAATGAAATGCAGGAATAAAAGTGGAGCAGAGACTGAACAAATGGCCAACCAGTGACTAGGCCAACTTGGAATCCATCTTATGAGCAAGCAGCAGTCCCTAACACCATTACTGAAGTTATGTTGTGCTTGCAGACAGGAGCCTATCATGGCTGATCTCTGAGAGGCTCAACCTGCAGCTAACTGAGACAGATGCAGATACTCACAGCCAAGCATTGGACTGAGGTCTGGGACCCCTAAAGAAAGAGTTAAGGGAAGGACTGAAGGAACTGAAGGGGGTGGCAACTCCATAGAAATACCAACAGTGTCAAAAATTCTGGACCCCTGAGAACTCCTAGAGACTAAACCACCAACCAAAGAACCTATGCGCATTAGGCCAAGGCCCTTGGAACATATATAGCAGAGGACTACCTTGTCTGTCCTCAGTGGGAGAGGATGTGTCTAATCCTGTAGAGACTTGATACTCCAGGGAGGGAGCTTTTCAGAGGCTAAGGGCAGGGCATAGGAGGGGAAGAACTCTGAGATGGGGTATTAGAGAGGCAACACTTGGGATGTAAATAAATAAAATATTCAATACTACTACTACTACTAACAATAATAGTGAATTAATAATGGCATGTGGATAGTCAGATATCTACTTGATGATACAACTACAACTATAAACCTAGAAATATGTACCTGTATCATTTATAGTCCTGGCAGTCAGCAAAAGCATGCCTAATCTAGGCTATATGAAAGCCTCTTAGCAAAGAGGAGCAATTATTCTTTTCTTTATAAACAGTTTGCAGTGTTTTGAGATTTGTTTGTTTGTTCATGTGTTTTGCATCATATAAATATTTTACTTGCATGGACGTATGTTTTCCTTTGTTTTTATTTTGATATTTTCTTTATATACATTTCAAATTTCAAATGCTATTCCGAAAGTTCCCTATACCCAACCCCCGCCCTGCTCCCCTACACACCCATTATTGCTTCTTGGCCCCGGCATTACCCTGTACTGGGGCACATAAAGTTTGCAATACCAAGGGGTCTCTCTTCCCAGTGATGGCCGACTAGGCCATCTTCTGCTACATATGCAGCTAGAGACATGAGCTCTGGGGGGTACTGGTTAGTTCATATTGTTGTTCCACCTATAGGGTTGCAGACACCTTCAGCTCCTTGGATGTTTTCTCTAGCTTCTCCATTGGGGGCCCTGTGTTCCATCTTATAGATGACTATGAGCATCCACTTCTGTATTTGCCAGACACTGACATAAACTCATATGAGACAGCTATATCAGGATCCCTTCAGCAAAATCTTGCTGGCATATGCAGTAGTGTCTGGGTTTGGTTGTTGATTATGGGATGGATCTCCGGGTGAGGTAGTCTCTGGTTAGTTTATCCTCAAAGAATGAAGATGTATGTTGTTCTTAGTGGGTGGATTGTTTGGATTTACGAAACCATGCTTGACAACAATGTCTTGACTATCCATGTAACCCCCATAACATGCTAGGGCATGGCTTAGCATTGAACCTTTCTTTCATTTTTTTCTTCTTCTAGGAGCACACTGAGTGCTCATGGACTCATGGGAAAAGTTTCTTTGCAACACATTGTAATTGATTTCTTGAACTTATTTGTTCAATTTGTTCATATTTTACTCCAAGATAATATTAAGGGAAAGTGACTTAAAAGTAATTTTCAATCCTTTAGGTAGATGGTATTACAGACATACAATGGTTCTGAAAATAACAATTGCTCTGTTTGGAAAGACTGAAGGAAATCCTAAATTTACTTGTGAGGGAAGTGAAAACAGATAGGTCAGCTGCAGCAATTCCTGGAACACTACTGAAGTGAACAGTCCTGTTAATATTCTTGGTAATCGGGTGGACTCCCTTCTCATCACCCAGAAAGAAAACTAGCATGAGCTAGTGGAGGTGTTTTTTTTTTGTTGTTTTGTTTTGTTTTGTTTTGTTTTTTGGTTTTTTTTGTTTTTGTTTTGTTTTGTTTTGTTGAGTTCCTCAGGATATCAGAAGAGCTACTCAAGGCACCAGATCTAGGAACTGAGCCTTGGGGCAACTTTTTCTGAAGATGTCCCTATGGATGTACTGGAGAAAAGTCTTTGTGACACTAGGGCCAGAGAAGTGACCTCTCCTTCCTGTGTGTTCTCTGCAGCACTGTGGTTATAAGTGTATTTGAAGGGTCTGGGACATTCCTCATATTTATGTGGTTTGGGGACTCAGTGGAATCTCTTTTGGTGACCCTCACATGTAGAGATTGCCTCATAATTCTTGCAAACAAGGACAGGCTCAGAGGAAGGCTGCCTACCTGGAAAACTACCCTAAAGCCCTCCTTTGTGCTTATCTTTACTAGGACTGTGAATGATAGCATGAGTGCCTTTTGCTTTTCAATTAATGTCCACTTACAAAGGAGAATACACCAGATTTTGGGGGGGGGGTCTGGATTACCCCACTCAGGATGGTCTTTTCTAATTTCATCCATTGAGTTCAAATTTCATGATACTATTACTTTTAATAGCTGATTAATACGCCATCATATAAATGGATCACATTTTCTTTATCAACTCTCTAGTTGAGGGGCATCTAGGCTGTTTCCAGTTTCTGAACATTATGAATTAAGCTGCTACGAACCTAACTGTGCAAGTGCCATTATAGTGTGGTGGGCCATTCTTTGGTTATATACCTATGAGTGGTATATCTGGACCTTGTGGTAGTTTGATTTTCAATTTTCTTAGCAATTGGCAAACTAATTCCGAAAGTGGCTGTAGAATATTGCACTTCTGCCAACACTGGAAGAATGCTCCCCTTGCTTCACATCCTTTCCATCATGATCTGTCATTTGTGTTTTGATCTCAGCCACTCGGTCAGGTGTAAGATAAAATGTCATTTTTATTTGCAGTTCCATGATTACTATCATCAAGGATGTTGAGCAGTTGAGCATTTTGTAAGTGCTTCCCATTCATTTGACATTCTCTTGAGAATGCTCTCTTTTTTTTTTTTTTTTTTTTTTTTTTTTTTGAGACAGGGTTTCTCTGTATAGCCCTGGCTGTCCTGGAACTCACTTTGTAGACCAGGCTGGCCTCGAACTCAGAAATCTGCCTGTCTCTGCCTCCTGAGTGCTGGGATTAAAAGTTTGTGCCACCATGCCCGGCTCTGTACTCCATTCTTAATTAGGTTGCTAGGTTTGTGGGTGTTTAAAATCTTGAGTTCTTATATTTTAGATATTAACTCCCTGTCAGATGTAAAGTTGGTGAAAATCTTTTGCTATTCTGTGGGCTATCATTTTGTCCTATTGATGAGGTCTTTTGCCTTAAAGGACCATTTTGGTTTCTTGGTATTCAATATATTGATTGATGACATAGCTTCCTGTACTATTGGTGTTCTGTTCAAGAAGTCTCTTCTACCAATGTATTCAGGACTATTTGCCACTTTATCTTTTATCAGACTCAGTGTATCTGGTTTATGTTGAGGTCTTTGATCTAATTGGATTTGAGATTTGTCCATGGTAATAAATATAGTTCTATTTAAATTCTTCTGAATATGGACACCTTGCTAAAGTAAAAACATTTGTTCAAGATGCTTTCTGTTTTCTGTTGTTTATGTCTTGTTTATCAACATTCAAGTACCCATTGTATTGTAGAATTAAGTCTGGTTTTTCGATTCTGTTCCCTTGACTAACATCTGTTTTTATGATAATGTCATTCCATTTTTTTTACTATAGCTCTGTAGCACACCTTACCAATCTCTTTTTCTCTTTTCTTTTCTTTTTTCCTTTTTTTTTTTTTTTGTTGTTGTTTTTCAAGATAGAATCTCTGTGTAGCCCTGTATGTCCTGCAATTCACTCTGTAGACCAGGATGTCTTTGAACTCTCAAAGACTGGCCTGCCTCTGCCTCCCTGTACTGGTACTAAAGGCATGTGTCACCACCATCCCAGCTTGCCATTCTCAAGAGGCAATGACATACTGTTTTCTAAATAACTGTGGCATCACTAAGCCATAAGCAGCAGCCTCAAGTGTCTTTACAGGGTCTGTATCCACACTCTTTAGGTTGTTTTATTTATATATTTCACTTTTAGTTTTACTTTCATTTGCCCATTTCAAAAAAAAGAAAGGACAATTGTCCTTATCTTTTTTTTGAAAGAAGTTAAATATTGTTATAAATCTCTGATTTAATTCTTAGCATATTAACTAATGAACTATCTATGAGATTTCTCTGCACATTACTGAAATTATTACTTGGTGATCAGATCCAAAACATCTGAGGATTTTGTTCTCATTTTATACTTCTTGTCAGTAATTTGTCTTATCTTAGTGAATCTTTCTTTGACAAAATACAATTTGGATATAAACATACACTAAAGAAAGGTGGTTGTTAAATACTATATTTTGTCCTGGCTTAGATTTTTTTTTTTTCACAAGGATGCTTTGTTTCCTTTGCCCCAAAGGTAGTACTATGATTACTGGAAAAATATGAAATACGCTAAGGGATGATATAATGTTTCAACATGTATAAATAATCTGGATAGCCTCATACACCTATGTGTACATAGACAGCAGAAACTGGATGTGTGGTTATAAAAAAAAAGAGAGAACATGAAGCTACAAGAGGTTGGGAATGTGAGGGTGGATCTAGAAGACGTTAGATGTGTAGGGAATGTAAGTGTGTAAGGTGTGTAAGGGAATGAACATGACCAGGACTGTGAAAAGTAGCCTTGTTTCCAGTTGAGCTAAGACTTGAAACCCCAGTGATGCTGAAGGGACAGTAGGTGTTTTACCTGTTCCTCTGCATGAGGCCACAGCTCTCCATATATTTGTGGCCATCAGTCACATAAGGGCAACACCCTATCCCCTTCAAATGTAGAGGACATGACCACAGGTCACATAGGCTCAAGACAGAGCTCCATTTTAATTAGGTACTTAAAGGCCTGGAGGCTTAGACAGTAAACTTTCCTTCCCAGACACTCCTCCCTGCAAAAGGCCTTTAACCTCAGGCTTGCCCTGAGAAGTGGGGTATGGTTTTAATCATCATCTTTCTGCCATTAAAATAAATGCCTTAAAACCATGGATGACCTCTTTTCATAGGGATCTGCTATGGGAAGCCTGTAGAGCTGCTGTCTAACCTCCTATAAAAGGCCTCTCTATGCTCTCAGCCATGGCCACCACCAAGCCAAGTCCAAGCCAAACACTGTCAAGCCAAGGACTTTCCCTCAACGAACCAGCCAGAGCTCCCCTTTTACTCTCCCCTCTCCCCCCTCCCTCGGGCTAGATCTAGCTCAAAGGCCCCCACTCTGTTCTCAGCTCTTCCAGGGCTTCCAGTGGAGCCTGGGTGTCCACGAGCTTGAGAACCAGACTGCCCTGGCCTCCTTGCAGGCCCAGGGACAACCCCCAACCCAGCCACTTCAGGATGTCCCACATATCAGACTATGCTTCCCAACCCCTGAATTGGTGTCCCTGGGGCTGCTTTATTGCCCTACACCACCCTAGTGACAGTGTGGGGTAACTACAGTGGAATCCCCCCCCCCCCCGCATCCTGCCTCCCTGAGTAGTGGAGCCCTGTGGTGGAGTGGATGCGGGACTCCATGAACCCTACAATGACCAATGTTCATTTATTAATTGGCTAATTAATAAACAATACATAATTTCAAACTACACTAAGAATCACAAGGCTTTCTCTTCAGTCTGCATAGGCAAACATGCATGTGTGTACTACAATATGTTGAAAGAATAAGTCCAGAGCAAACTGATCTTGAATAAGAGTCACACATTAACTTTCCGTATTAATGACTTTATGCATATATTGGAGTAAACTGTAATTCAAAAGGAATGAATGACAATTGCTCAGTAAAATGAACCTACCTTTAAAAATATCACATTAATAAAGGAAGACAAAACAAATTACTGTAACTCCTTGATTCAGGCCTATTAATTCTGTTGTTCTTCAAAGTTTAAACATATATCAGAGTATTTCTGGGAATTGAAAAAGGCTCTAAGACTGTACCACATTTATCAAGATCATGAATCAACTTCATATTCTTAGCACTGGCTTTGAATCCCTTGTGACACTGTGGGCTCACACAGATGTTTTCTTCCTTATTATTCTTAACTGCTTCATTGCATTTGATCTTGTGATGTGGACACATTTGCACTGTTGCTTAATTTATTGAAAGTCATTTAAAAGTTTTCTCAGTCTTTATGTAGATGGTGTTGTGGATCTAGATTTGAGCTGGCAAACATGCCAGTCAGCAAGCAACATGAAAGAAAAAGTGAGTGAGGAACCCTGCAGATGGAGTATTACAGCAGAGTGGTCTTGGGATTCACATTTATCTCCCATTAATTCTGATTCTGTGTAGTCACATGTGGCTTCTTCCATTGTTGTAAATACTTCCTGTTTTACACAGAGGTTTAGATCCCAAATTTTGCATGAACATGGTCAAAGTATTAACTATGGAATGAGATAAGGGCAAGAAGCAACCAGAAATAGTCTGAGCATAATATAAAAAATGTCTAAGGATGAACCAGATTAACTTTTTCTACACAGAGAGGAAAGTATATTTCCTTCTTATAAAACATTAATGATTGATAGACCAGATGAGGAATTAAAATGAGTGGCCAGAAACCAGGAATTTTGGGTTCTCCTTTTTCATTCCATTTCTATTTTTTTGCTACTAGCATGTTTCAGCAAATATTGTCTCGTAGCCTAGACTATACTCATAAACTTATTAGGCAATGGAGAAAATTGTTTGAGACAGACTCTCTCTTATTCAGCAATTTCTACCTGGGGTGAAGTATCCCTGAAGCTCATAGAGATCCTTTGTCTTCATTCTCCACATCTCTTAGGAAGCAGATATAACAGAAATGCACTACTGTAATAGACTTCCCAAAAAATTATTTAATGTGTTTATGACTAAGTGTATTATGTATGTATCTCATGTGTGAAAGAGGCTTTATATGTCATAAGAGGCATGGTTTCCCTGAATCTGGAATTCCAAGACTTGTAATTCTGTGTAATTATTGTGAACTAACCTGGATCATCTGAACAAGTAATAGAGATTCTTAAATACTGAGCCATCTCTCTAACTCTTAGATGTGAGTTTTGCTGAGCTGTTTAGATGAAAACTCAGGTCATCATAATTCTAAATCCAGTGCTTCTATCCCACAAGTGCTTAAAATTCAACAATGTAACTCATGTGAGAGGACTGAATGTTCCAGCTAGAAGAAGCGAAAACCAGACAGTGTTCCACACATTCTTCCCATTACGTACTTTACTATGTAGGAACTAGTTTTGTCTTTTCACTATGTGGAACCCTCAGATGGAATTTAGATCCTCATATTAGTGGGCAAGGGCTATTATGTGAGGAGGTATTTCATCAGATGTTTTCAGTGTACCCCAGCACTAGCAAGTAACCTACAGGTGATAATGGCTGATTATTGATGTTGTACAATACAATAGTATCCACACATAGATACCAAAATAGTAAATACTTTCCAATTATTGATTCCACAATGACAGTAAGACAGGAAGGAGCTTGACTTGGGAAATCAGGTAAAGCCAGTAGAGAAAAGGAATTCTGTGCAGATGGAGGTACTGGATTGAGGCTGGTCAATGGATTCACTTGCAGTTCACTTCTAGTAGTATACTAAACAGGCAAGGAGTTTTACCTGTTAAAAGGCTTAAATAATGGTAAGGAGATAATGATATCTACTTGATGACACTTGCACAACCATAAATCTACTAATTATGTACCTACGCAGTATGCAGTCCTTGGAACTGAGGAACTATACTAGAGTATCACCATGTGTTTAGCTGTTTTGCACAAGGCTATAAGGAACAATTAGTGTTTTCTCATGGAGCTAGTTTGCAGTTATTTGTGGTTTATTTTGCAGGCTATGCATATTTTGCCTGAATGTATGTATGTATGTATGTATGTATGTATGTATGTTGTTAATGTGTTGGTTGTGTGGATTGGTTTATGTAACCACTTTTGGCAACAAAAGTCTTGAATTCCAATGTCATCTCCAATACTGACTAGGGCATTGCTTAGTATTGAAACGTTGTGCCATCTATGCTTTTTCAAGGAATACACTGAGCATTCCAAGAACTCATGGAAAAAGAGTCCTTCCAACTTCTTGAATTTATTTGTGTAATTTGTTCTTCCTTTTACTACAAGATAATATTAAATGAAAGTGACATGAAAGTTTTAATCCTTCAGATAGACAGTGCTATCAATACAAATTTGTTATGAAAATAACAATTTGCCTATATGGAAAGAGACCTGGAAATAATAAATATATTTTCACTGGATATGAAAACTGTGAAGACTATAATATTTTCTGGAATGCTACTGAAATAAAGAGTGGTGTTAATAGTCCTGGAAATGAGATGGACTCCCTTCTCATTATCCAGGAAGAGAGGTAGTCTGAGCCTGAATATAAAGGTAATTTTTGTGGAATTCCTTTGGATGCCAGAAGAGCAAATCAAAGTATCTCCAGTTCCTAAGATGTAAGCCTGGGGCAAGCTTTTATCAAGATGTTCCTATGGTTGAATCAGGGTTTGCATCTGAGGCAGAAAAGCAACTTTGGGGCCATTCGCTATCTGCAAGTGTCATGAGGAAAACTCCACATGTGAGATTCACTGAGGTATTCTATTGATTCCCTAACCATACAAATATTAGGAATATTCCAGAGCCTTCACATGTACTGTAACTATTGTTCTACAGAGAACACATAGATGTAGAAGTCATTTCTCTGTCCCTACTGTGATAAATTTCTACATGAACAAACCAAGGAATCATTAAGAATGAGACTTTTAATGCATATATGAGGTATAAAATAGCTAAAGGTATCAGAAAGACTCCAGAGTAGGTATAGTACATCCTACAGTAGACATGCCCTGTGGACTGAATAAGTCACTAGAGAAGATAGAAGAGTTGTCAGAGGTGAGAGAGTCTCCAAGGGAAGCAAGAAGACAAAGTGCCAAGAGAAGAACCAAGTGAAAGAGAACCAAGAGAAAAACTAGGAACCCAAAAGCACATGGTGAAAATATCTGGGTTTTATAAGAAAAAGAAACTGGGGAGAGAAAAATGAAACTCATGGGTTAGACAGGATTAAGGTACAAGGATGTAGTGAGAAGGGCTGGGAAGAGCCAGGACTCTCTAAGAGGTACTTGCAAGGCTCTGATAATATGACAGCTAATATGTGTTTTGATATGCTAATAGGCATATAACTTAGCCATTTGTCCTGTGTGTCTATGGAATCAAGTTTTGAGATGTTGAAACTGTGTGAAAGGCTGAGTGATAGGGTAAGGTCCTCTAGGAAAAAGTCCATGTAACATTCTTATACTTTAATAGTTTTGAAGTTCCCTCTGAGTACCTCTCTGCCATAAGTTTTGTGCTCTAAGGACTGACAGAAAAGTTCCTGTCTATATTCCTAATTGCTTTCTTGGAGTAGCTCATATAATTTGCACTTCTTGGTTTGTTTAGTTTTGTACTGTTTTCTGAGATGAAGGTGATTAAAAGTTACTGATCCTTGTGGAGAAGCTGTCATCATGGGTCCAGAGTTGAGGTGAAAACCACCAATGTTCTGGGAAAAAATACCAGGAGATCATGACCCTTTAAATGAGCAAGAGTGTCTCAACATAGTTTCAGCAGAGATTCACATCTCAAGGTGAAAGACATAACCATGGTATCAACAAGCACAGAAGTAAGTGACCAGAGCACAGGAGTAGTAAAAACTAAGATATTAGAAAGAAATCCTTAGAAAAGCCAGGCATGTGCTCTCTATTCATCTTATTTTCCTCCTGAGTGTCTCTCTTAACCTTAATTGTACTTAAAATATGTATTAAGGATGTATTAAAACATCTCTGCTGCAAAGAAAAATGATGGAAGGAGAATGGAAGGAGTAAGGAAGACGACTTTTTAAAAAAGAAAATATAAAGTAAAGAAGAAAGAAAGAAATGAAGGAAGGAGGGAAGGAAGACAGATGTGAGGGAGGAAGGGAAGGAAGGAGAGAGAGACACAGAGAGATACAGAGCTAAGGAGGGAGGAAAACGCAAGATAGACCAGTTAAGGGAAAGGCACTCAGGTACTGTTTAGGAAGTGGGAACTTGAATGCACTTTTGGGTAAAATTGAAGTAATTTCTGGTGAGAGTAGACTATCTCTCCCTCAGCTGAATGATCCCTGTTCTTCTAATAAGTTCCTGCTGTGTCTCTCTTATTATTGCTATCACCTCATTTTCTTCTTTCTTTTCTTCACTTAGCCTCTGTCTCTATCTCTCCTTTGTGTTTTGTCTTTATCTTCTTTATCACCTTATCTCTGTCACTTTTTTTGCATGTGTCTTCCAACTTTTGGTTTTTAAAAGATTTTTTTTGATTTTTCATTTTTCTATAATGATGGCACTGGAGTTCAGACCCAGGAATCTTAAGGCTAAATGAGTCATGATCTACATCCCCATCTTATGCTAAAGAGCTTGAAGTATTTTACTCTTCTAATTCCTTCTACTTACCTATTATTTGTTCCTGAAAATGCTACATTCAATTTTTTTGTTTCAAGAATTGTAATGTAGAAATAGGTTATATAAATATTGATATTAGTAATTAAAATTATATCATCAAATATAGCATTACAGGGTGATTTTCTATGAGGAAAAATAAATTTTGTAGAAGATTGAGAATTAGAATTAAAAGTAAAATGAATAACAAGAAAGTAGTAAATGCATAGTGGGAATAAGTTTATTTTCTTGGTACTTCAGCTATTCTGAAATATGTCAGATATTTTCCTGATTCTGTTTCTAATCATCCCTTAGATTGGTTGATATAGAACACCAGCTTACTTGTTAGAAAGAACATGCCGACTCAAGGTTCTTTTAAACAAAGTGGTAAACAAGGATGTCTACCACTTGAAATTTTACCCACATGTTCAGCTTTCTCTATTGCAATGTCATAGTCACTGTTGAGAATATCAGAAGTTGCCATATATCTGCCTGAGGTCAGGAGTTACTGTTAATAAGTAAAACCCAAAACAACAACAACAAGACTCTGTCGTATCATAATCTTTTCTAATACAGATCTAAATCTTCCTTTTTTACACAAATATGAAAATCTATCATGGTGACCCTAAGTTTTATATCAGAAAGATATAAGCACAAGTCAGTGTCCTGTATAGTTATCACTATAGCTCCACACTACAAAACATAGCGAAAACTTCTCATTTATTAACCATATATAATATTGGATTTCATTATGAAATTTTCAAAAACACTTATTTTTGTTTCTCTTCTTCTAGATTTCATCATTTATCCCTCCAACCTCTTGCACTTCTATCTAACCTTTATAAGCCTATTCACCCTTTGACACATATGCTGTGTTTCCTGCCCTAAATTTGGTTCCTCAACATCTCTTTGCTCTACATTTTTCATCTGTTTTCTACTTTTATAGTCCATAATGACTTTTTCTCCACATACATTCATATGGACATGTCCTGATTTGACAAACAACATGTGATTTTTGTTATTTTTGCATCTATCATCTTGCTTAACTCTTTCTCAATCCATCTCCTTACTGAGTATTTCATGTTTTTATTTTCTGTTATAGTTGAACAAAATTCCTCCATGAATTTCCGTTGTCTACTGATGGTCATATAGGATGGACATCATGTTTCGCTACTGTGAAAAAAGCAGCAACTCCTGTGAAAAAAAGCTGTGCAAACTTCTCTGTGGTAGGACAGAGAGTTCTTTGAGTATATATCCAGAAACTATATAGTTGTGTTATATGGTAATTCTAATTTTAATTTCTTGACGTATCTTTGTATTCATTTCTATGATGAATGCTTCACTTTACCCTCTCACCAGTTTAGAATGACGATTGCTTTTCTCAACATTACATTAACCACTTGTTATTGTCTATTCTCTTCATGATAATCATTCTAAGGTGTCCAAAGTAATCTCAAAGTATATGTAATTTTCATTTCACAGGAATGCTAAATAAGACGACCACTTGTAAAAAGCATTTACTACTTTCTTCTTTAAAGAAATTTCTGTCAATTTCATTACCCAGTTTGTTGACTGGAGAGTTTGTAAAGATATAGCTTAATCTACATTTTTGTTAAAGATGGTAGGTATTAAGTTCCTGATTGAAGTAAAAAAGTCAATATTTTTCTACCATTCTGTAGGTTTTACCTCAGTAGGCTTTTACTTTCCTTTAATGTGAACAATGCTATTCTAATTTCTTTGTTCTTTGTCCATATTATTGAGTCTTGTTACCTTTATCTACCTCTAGTGTACTAACATTTTCCTCTGAAAGTTGTAGCACTTTGGCATAATAATAAATTAACAATTTTTGTGAAAAGTGAGAGGATATAATCAAATCCAATTTTTATGCATTCTGATACTTATTTTATACAAAATAATTCAGGGTCAGAAATTCTGACTACCAAATACTAAAGAAAGAAATGATGGGGGCTTTTCAAATTCTATCTGACCACTGCTGAGACTCAATTGGGCAATGGAAGGAAAACTCAGACCATTCATTTATTCTTCTTACTCAAAAGTAGTCATTTCCTGTATGGCTTGGTTTGTTTCAGGATCACAGATTCTTTTAACATGTCAATTGGAATTTGGTCATGATATATCGGTTTAATAAAGAAAAACAATACTAATATAGTTGATAAAACAATACTTTCCTATAAAATCTGCACATGGATTCTTACTTCACTCAGCAGCTTTAACTCTTCACTCTTATACTCAGCAGCTTTAACTCCTGCCTTTATTTATGATGCTTTGTTTTGGTTAACACCTGTTTACACAGAATGTGATAATTTCTCAGCACAGCTTTGATTTGCATCTTTTCATTATATTCCTTTAATTATAGGTGATATTGGGCCTCATTTTGCACACCTCCTTGACATCTGAACAGTTTTGTATAACTTGTTTTATAGTTTATGTTGTTTTCCAAATGTAGATTCAAATATTATTGCAGGATAGAGGGGTAAGCCAGTTATTAAGAGTGCATATTGGTATTACTTTCTATGTGAGTTAACTTTGTAGCTTCTATTTGTGGCTTACAATCTTCTGGCCCCTGCTGGCACATTCACTTGCATGTAGCCACTCTCATAATTAAAAACATATAATGAAAAACTGTATAAATTTAAAATTAAATATGCTATATATATATATATATATTAAACTCCAGGTTTCATTTCCCTCTCGTTCCACCATCCTACTCCTCCACATCCCATACCTCCTTCCCATCCCCCTTTCTCAACAAGGATGCCCCCAGGCCCGAACTCTCTGCTCCAGACCTCTAAACTCCATGGGGCCTCCAGTCTCTTGAGGCTTAGGTGCATCCACTCTGACTAAACTCAGACCCAGCAGTCCTCTGCTGTACATGTATTGAGGGCCTTATATCAGCTGGTGTTTGCTGCCTGGTTGGTGTTCCAGTATCCGAGAGATCTCAGGGTCCAGGTTAATTGAGACTGCTGGTCCTCCTACAGGGTTGCCCTCCTCCTCAGCTTCTTCCAGCTTTCTCCTAATTCAACCACAGGGGTCAGCATCTTCTCTCCATTGGTTGGGTGCAAATATCTGCATCTGACTCTTTAAACTGCTTATTTGGTCTTTCAGAGGGCCTTTTTGTGATAGGTCCTTTTTTAGGAGCACTCTATAGCCTCAGTAATAGTGTCAGGTCTTGGAGCCTCCTCTTGAGCCAGATCCCACTTTGAGCCTGTTGCAGTTCTTTCAGACAGAAACAATTATGGGTCAGAGTTTTGACTGTAGAATGGCAACCCCATCCCTCACTTGATGCCCTGTCTTTCTGCTGGAGCTGGGCTCTACAAGTTCCCTCTCCCCAATGTAGGGTATTTCATCTAAGGTCCTTCTCTTTGAGTCCTAAAATTTTCAAATATTAACTGCTGTTTTTCTGAATAAGTTTGGTATTTCTTGTGCATTTCAGAATTAATAAATTTTAAAAATTCTGTTTTTGAAAATTGACATCAAGTTGTATTGGTTAGATAAAGAAATGAATGTATTTAGCATTTTTGGAATGAGATTATAGAGTTTTTTGTTATATAACTCTGGCAGCCTTAGATATAAATCTGTAGACCAGGTGAGCCTCAAATTCATTTGTCTGTGTGATACTATCTCTTGATGGCTATGTTGAAGGTCATGCATTACCTTATCCAGCAAAAACATTAATCTTAAGGGAAGATATTCAAACTTTCCATACAAAAAATAGAGAATACTTAGTTTAACAATTAATAATCCTTTGAATGTTCTTCAGTGGGAGAGCTATACAAATGGAATAAAGTGATAACTACGTTCCTTTAGATAACATCATGAAATAGTACACACTGATAATATATTTCTAGGGACTC
Organism: Mus caroli; assembly: GCF_978045245.1. NCBI lineage: Eukaryota > Metazoa > Chordata > Mammalia > Rodentia > Muridae > Mus > Mus caroli. The sequence goes on along the minus strand of NW_028227337.1, from coordinate 182,982 downwards.
ATAACCATATTAAATTTATTTACTTTTTTAATAGGAAAGAAAATGGCTTTTGAAAACTTTGCAATGGGAATTTTTCTCTTCTCCCAGATTACAGTGGGAATGCTTGGAAATTCTTCAATACTATTTTATTATAGCATTTTGATATCAACTAGAAAGCCCTTAATGCCCAAAGACCTGATTATAGAGCATTTGACTTTTGCCAACTGCTTGTCTATCATCTCAAGAGGTATTCCACAGACACTGTCAAATTATGGATTTAAAGATTTCCTGGATGATATTGGATGTAAGTTAATAAACTTTATTTACCGAATAACAAGGGGAATGTCCCTGTATGCTATGTGCCTACTGAGTTGCTTCCAAGCAATCACAATCAGCCCCAGAAACTCCATGTGGATGATACTTAAACACAGAGCCACCAAGTACATTGGTCCCTCCTGTTCAATAAGCTGGCTTGTGCATCTCTTTCTAAACATCATGACTCCAGTAAGAGTGTCTGGTCCCAGATACAACAAAAATGTTACTAACTGGATGGCTTATGAATACTGCTCATGGTTTACTCCTGGAAATATAGGAACTGCACTGTATATGTTCTTACTGTCCTTCTCTGATGTCTTGTGTCTGGGGCTCATGGCCTGCTCAAGTGTCTCCATGGTGAGTATCCTTTATAGACATAAGAAACAAGTTAAACATATCCGTAGTTCTCAGCAAGTTTTAAATGCCTCACCTGAAAACAGAGCCACCCAAACTATCCTCATCCTGGTGTGCACTTTTGTCATCTCTTACTCATTCTCCTCCATTGTGACTGTCTTTATATCTTACTCCAAACATCAAATGTTATTGGGAGTAAGTTTATTTACGTTTCTAGAAATATGCTTTCCAATATTTTGCCCCTTTGTTCTCATCACCAATATCAAGCCTGGTTTTAACCTCTTTTTATCCTGCTTTTGGAAGAGATAGCCTCCGCCAAGTACAACTTAAGCCCCGGAGCCCATAAATCTTCTCTTATACCTTGGCATATTCTTTTTTAAGTCCCATACAACTTTAATTGATAATTTTTTGGCTATTTTATTTATTTACAATTCAAATGTTGTTCCCTCTCCTGATCTCTCCTCCCCAACGCCCCAGCCTATTCTCCTTTTCTTTTTGCCTCTAAGAAGGTATTCCCCCACTCACACATCCACTCCTGACTCACCACTGAAACATGCCCCTATGCTGAGACATCAAGCCTCCACAGAACTTAAGACCTCCCCTCTCATTGATGCCAGATAAGGCAATCCTCTGCTACATATATATCTGGAGCCATGAAGCCATCATTGTATACTCTTTGGTTTGTGATTTAGTCCCTGAGAGCTCTTGGGAATCAGTTTAGTTGATATTGTTGTTCTTCCCACGGAGTTAATATCATGTTCAGCTCCTTCAGGTCTTCCCCTAACTCTTCCATTGGGGTCTCTGGTCTCATTCTGATGGTTGGCTGTGAGTGTCTGCATCTGTCTTAGTCAGATCCTGGGGAATCCTCTCAGGGGGCAGCCATACGCTTTTATCGGTTGTACAATGCTAAAACTGCAGTTTGAAAATATCAAGCTTCCTATAACTGATCCCTTCATAATGTGGAGTCATCAGTAGTCGTTTATCAGGTATCATGTGGGGCAATGGGCTACACACAGGCAGCCTGGTTTCCAGTCGAGGCTAGATCTTGAACCCCGGGACCTGGTAATGATAATTCAATTGCATGGGATAGAAGGAGTTCTCTCATGTCTCCTGGAATCTGGTTCCTGTCCGAGTTACCGCCCCCATAACCCCCACAGGAGAGGCATGGCTATCAGCCACTTAGGAATAGCACCAAGCCTTCCCACATGCAAATAAGGTTTCCCCCAAACTCTCGGTCCAAGCCAATGAGAAGTGCCTGCTCTCAAACCCTGAATCACCCCCAGAACTGTATATAAAGCCATGCAGGGAATTACAGGTATGTGAGAACTGTTCCTTTGTCTGAGCCTTTTGTTCCAAGAGCTGTATGTAACACTTGTGAAGATATCTTCTCTCCTGAATAGCAACCAGAGGTCCTGCCACACTCCTCACTGGATTGTCAGTTTTTCCCCAGCTCAGCCTGACCGGATTCACTTCAGAGAGGCTCGGAGTTACTGAGCTACCTGGAAGACATGGCAGAGACTTCATGTACCTGCCTGCACTAACTTCCCTTCACTGGAACCTTCCCATCCGGCCTAGACAGAGGTCTCTGTGGAAAACCTCTGGTACCCAGACCCAAAGTATGACAACATTTTTTACATAATTTACTAACCAATAATGAGCAACATTTCAAATATATAAGAATATCATATTGTACAAATAGTTATATGATATTAGGCAAAGTATAGTGAACATGAGAAAATCCCAGCAATTGGGAGGCAGAGACAGGTAGATTTCTGAGTTCAAGGCCAGCCTGGTCTACAAAGTGAGTTCCAGGACAGCCAAGGCTATACAGAGAAACCCTGTCTCAAAAAAACAAAAAGAGAGAGAGGGAGGGGTAGAGGGAGAGAGAGAGAGAGAGAGAGAGAGAGAGAGAGAGAGAGAGAGAGAGAGAGAGAATACATTTGGAAGACTAGGAATCATCTTATGGCCCAGGAAAATCTCTCTCTCTCTCTCTCTCTTTATCTCTCTCTCTCTCTCTCTCTCTCTCTCTCTCTCTCTCTCTCTCTCTCTCTCTGTCTGTAATATTTTCTTTTAATTTTATATGAATGGGCATTTTTCTTGTATGAATGTCTGTATATCTCAAAAACAAAATACCTGTGGAACTTAGAAGATATTTTGTACCCATTAAGACTAGAGTTACTGACAGTTTTGAGCATGCAAATCTTGAGTTATGGGAATAAACTGCTGGAATTCTGGAAAAATCGTCACTTTTATTAAGTTCCCAGCCATCCTTCAAGAACTAAAACTTTTGTCCAAGAATTTCATAAATCCATTGTTTTTAATTGCTGAGTAGTACTCCATTGTGTAAATGTACCACATTTTCTGTATCCATTCTTCTGTTGAGGAACATCTGGGTTCTTCCCAGCTTCTGGCTATTATAAATAAGGCTGCTATGAACATAGTGGAGCAGGTGTTCTTATTACAAGTTGGAACTTCTTCTGGGTATAAGCCCAGGAGAGGTATTGCTGGATCTTCCAGTAGTATTATGGCCAATTTTCTGAGGAACCTCCAGACTGACTTCCAGAGTGGTTGTACAAGCTTGCAATCCCACCAGCAGTGGAGGAGTGTTTCTCTTTCTCCACATTCTCACCAGCATCTGCTGTCACTTGAATTTTTTATCTTAGCCATTCTGACTGGAGTGAGGTCGAATCTCAGGGTTGTTTTGATTTGCATTTCCATGATGATTAAGGATGTTGAACATTTTTTTCAGGTGCTTCTCAGTCATTCGGTATTCCTCTGTTGAGAATTATTTGTTTAACTCTGAACCCCATTTTTTAATGGGGTTATTTGAATTTTTGGAGTCTAGCTTCTTGAGCTATTTGTTAATATTGGATATTAGTCCCCTATCAGATTTAGGATTGGTAAAAATCCTTTCCCAATCTGTGGGTGGCCTTTTTGTCTTATTGACAGTGTCTTTTGCCTTATAGAAGCTTTGCAATTTTATGAGGTCCCATTTGTCAATTCTTGATCTTACAATGCAAGCCATTGCTGTTCTGTGCCCATCCTTAGTGAGGTAACCCAATCACAAAAGAAGTCATTAGATATGCACTCACTGATAAGTGGATGTTAGCCCAGAAACATAGAACACCCAAGATACAATTTGCAAAACACAAGAAAATCAAGAAGAGGGAAGACCAATGGGTGGATACTTTATTCCTCCTTAGAATAGGGAACAAAATACGATTGAAAGGAGTTACAAAGACAAAGTTTGGAGCTAAGATGAAAGGATGGACTATCCAGAGACTACCCCACCCCGGGATCCATCCCACAATCAGCCACCAAACCCAGACACTATTGCACAATGTCAGAAAGATTTTTCTGAAGGGACCCTATTATAGCTGTCTCATATGAGGCTATGCCAGTGCCTGACTGTTGGGGCTGTCCTGCGGCTCTCATGTCCAGGTTCGAGCCTGGGAGGCATCCTGGAGCTGAAAGAGAAGAGGGAATCTAGGCGAGTAGAGAAATAATGGAACAAAAACAACCTAGTCTGCTCAGAGTTCAAATGTTTAATAATAAAATCTGCACGTATAAAGAGGGAAGCCCATCCCCAGTCAAACCAAGTTTCTTGATGTAGAGATGGGAAGTTGTCAAAACAGTCTTTTAGCAGAAACTCGCCAAATTCACAGTTTGCTGCTAACTCCGGAAAATCTTGGAGAACCTTTTCGGCCTCAGGGCAGGTGCCAGGCAGTGTAACATCAAAGGAGAGTGATGAGAAGCAGCACAGCAGGTGTCCCTGCCTCAGTGGCATATGGTCTGAACCAGCCTATCTATGCTAAAGGAGGATACATTTTCCCCCTTTAAATAATATTTAAAAAAAAACTGGACTGAGGCATAAAATTAACTTATGCTACATAGTCCTGCCCAGGAGTTATGGTGGCTGGTGGACCCACCTGTCTTAGGAAATCCTAAATCTTCCTGAATCTTCCTTATCCATCATAGGAGCATATGTGCAGCTTTTTTGTGTTTATTTTACACAAAACATGGCTCTGTGGTGTATTATTAACAGCCACGGCCTCTTGGCATGTACTCCTGTCTTAGATTGGTATGATTCCGAGTTTTGGGTGCCTGTCATTGACTCTCAGGCCCTCATTAGCACACCTTACTCCCAATTCAGACCAAAGCCACAATATGTACTTAAAATGCCTCTTGATGAAGATTAATAACTGCCACCTAAGCTGTTGGAGGCAAGGCTTCACTCCCGCTGCAGTCAGGCTGAATGGTGGCTGACCTGCTTGAGAAACAAAGGTGGGGCAGTGAAAAGCAACAGTATAAAAACTTCTTTGTGGAAACCCAGGTACTTTATTCAGTTGCAAATTAGCAAAGATCAAGCTCAGGTTCTGGCCTCCTGGTGTGGGTTTGAGAATTAGCAGAAAAACCAGAGATTCTCTGGAAGTGGAGGCTGTGCTCCAAATTAACTTTGCTAGGTAATTAATATTTTTAGCTATCTTCAATAGGAATCTCTAATATTGGAATTATTACTAGACCAGTCCAAGATTGACTTAGAATAACTGGTTACATTGAAGGAAAGAGAAGAATCATTATAACTCTATTATATGACTAATCTTTCCAAGTCAGATTACACAGTCTCTGATGTTCTTTTTTACCATAAAGTTAAAAAGCTTGAAGCAAGGCAGTTTCACTTGTTCAAACTGGAAAAAATGGCAAGCAATGATGGGTTGAAAACATGTACCCAATTCAGCTTCCTTGTCACTACAGTCAGGGCACTGAGCGAACTCACCTGTCAGCTTGTCACACGAATTAGCCATCATGCTTCTGCAGTGTTCTGTAAAGAGAACCTATGCTTTTCCCTTTCCTAATAAGGTAGCTATTCAGGATCAAGCCATATGCCAATAAGTAGATCCTTTTAAAATACTGTAAGGCATTTATTAAGTTCTTTCACATATAAATTTCAAAATTCTAAAATAAATTATGATTTAAATAATGTGCATGGGAATACATTAAATAATATGCACGGGGATATAATTTCCCCCTTCTTTGTCTTTTAAAAAGCTAAAGTTTTAAAGTTCCACAATACCTTGTCCTTGAGAATTAATAATTTGTTGACAAAACGTCTCAAATATTTGACTGTTATAGTCAGTATTAATGTAACATGGGCAGTGACTAATTGCACTTTCAATTGTTTCTCTTAAAGAGCGGTTGTAACTAGAAAGCTTGAAAAGTTATTAATAGTCACATGTGTATAATTTATTTATTTATTAAATCAGAAATTAGAGCACTTACTTGCAGCAATTTATTAAGTATAAGTCCTCAAGAATTAACACTACTATGTGGAAACAGGTAGTAACTGAGGACACTAAGAGCAAAGAACTTTTTACAATTTGACATGCACATTTTCCAAGAATACTAAAATATTATCTTAAACCATAGCTGTTTTGAATATATAAAGAGTAAGATTATATATCCAGTCCATCTTATATGTAGGACCTATAGACTGCCTGAGATATAATTCCAGCATGGCATTGCTTTAAGATGTCCAGGAAATTCAGAACAATTTATTAAATGTCCAAAAACAGCCTTCTTAAAAGGACAGCATTTTATCTAATGAGTTGTATATGCATAAGCAATTGCAAATTTGTGAATAAATAGCATCCGAGGGACGAACAATCTTAAGCAATTGTGAGCTCTGAGATATAATATTGACTATTAATATACAAATTAAGGTTTGATTGTTCAGCATTTTAAAACACCATCCACAATACACAATATAAAAACTCAAAAGAATGAACGTGTGATTTAATTCACATCTACTTATTTTCCCATAGAAGGGTTGTTTTTAAACACAATAATTGGGATGCATGCATTCTTGAATTTATAGAAGATACAAAAGCATGCATAAAAACAATTTTTTAACTTATCTTTGGGATAATGATTGTCAATTTTATTCAAAATGATGGTATGCAATAGATCAAATATTAATATTCTGTAATTACCAAATTAATTGCTGTTTAGAACAAGGAATAGACACTTTTTAAGATTCCTAAGACACAATTTTTGTTACAGGTTTTCCAAAATACACGAATATATCTTACAATTCTTTATTAGCACCACAGTAGTTTCAAAAGGATGCTGAAACTCTGCTTTGAAGTGAGTGCCACCTCAGCCTAGCCCCACCACCTCGGCCTTCCTCTCAGGCAGAAGAGGCTGAAGGCAGCCCAGTCTGTTGTGGGCCAAAAAGTCCAAACGAGGACTGCAGAGCACCCCAAGTCTTAGTGGGAAAAATACGACTACCCCAGCAGGGACAGGAGGAGTCTCATGGGGGCAATGGCGATGGTGGACTTCCCCTGAGTTTGCTACAAAGCCACCCACTTTCTGGTGGCCTCCCATGCTACCACGCGCACAGAAAGCTGTGTGCCCCAAGGCCCTGCAGCAGCCAGCAGCAGGCTAGTAAGGAGGATAAGAATAATGTTTTCTCTTGCCAAAGAATACAGAAAATAAAGGGGGTAGGAAGTCACAGCAGGCAAAGAATCTTGAAGTTACCTGACAGGAAACAAAGGAATGACTTCTAAAGGATTTACAGGGACCAGATAAATGTTTACAGTAAAGATAAAGTGGTTCTGCTTTAGGGTCAGCTTAATGACAGCTAAAGTTTTCACACCCTAGTCACAATGCAGCCTGCTAAAGAATTGCTGTGGGCACATTTAATATTTAATTATCATTGATTATAATTGATAACAATTATAAAAGCTTTCTTTATTTTCTGCAAAGCCTCTGTAGCAAACTACAACCCTAAGTATTAAAAAGATATTGCCTCTGAATCTTTTCTGGAGCAACAGCTACTACCCAGAACTAAAAAGCTCCTTGTGTGAGAGCAAGTATTTAAAGTAAACTTCTCTTGAGAGGCAAGGAGAGGCAAATTTCAAGAACTTCCTTAGGCACACCGTTTGCAAAACAAAAGAAAGTCACACAAACCTCGCTGAGGCTGCCCTGAACTTTGTATGGCTGTATAGCCATAGAGAGCTGTGTTAGTGCTCTCATAAGATGATTACTCTTGTAATTATCTTAATTAACAATATATGGGTGAGTATAAAATCTTAAATTTGCGATCAAACTGCCAGCTGCAGTTAAAGGAACACTGGCAATTTTTAACCATGATTTTTAAGTTTCTTACGCAATGTTAGAATAGTATCTACAGCCTTGGGAAAGCAATACCCAATTTCAAAGAAATATATCACTTTAGAATAAACATTAAATCTTCATTACCACATTGCAAGATTTGACTGCCAACTTATACCTCTGAATGTATGACAGTGCAAGCTTTAATGCTTCATTAAAGAGACATTGCTTTAAATCTATCTAATTCTACTTTCTAGGATAAGAATCACAATAAATATTATCTCAACTAGAAGTATCTTAGGAGGCCCAGTTTTTTGGCCTGCTTATGCCACATGTTTGAAAAGACTCCTGAATTGCCAATTTAAGGCTAACCTTCTGTTACCAATGTAACAATTATTTAATGTTAACCAATAGCTTATGAGCTGATACCAAATAAGGGCTTCACTTAGACCAATCAGAGAATTTTATTTTTTCTAGCTATAATTATAAAATAAAAAAGCACTTTGTCATTAGCTAAATACAATAATCACGAATGCAGAGAATTTTCTTAGGAAAAAACCATCTATCAGCTTTTTTGCCCCAAAACCATAAGGCTGAAGACTCCCTTTCTTTTTTTTTTTTTTTTTTTTTTTTTCATTTTAGCTTTTTATTAAAATGCTTAGGATACAGCCTGACCTTTCGTAAATGACAGTTTTACTTTTGCTGAAACAGGACACATGTGCACTCTGATAAACAGAATGAAGAGTCTCGGTTCATTGGAGCCCCTGGCCAAGGCCCTGGTAGAGTTGCACTTGCTGCAGCAGCCTCTTTTGGCCACCTTACTTAAGACAGTGTTCTATGCAGCATGAACCAGACTGGTGCCATTGTTCAGCCATCTCTTTCTCCGGTGGCCAGAATAAACCACTTTCACAAAGAGCCACCCCGGGGCAGAGTCCAGTCTTCTAGGTTGCTACCGAGCAATTAGGGACAAACAAGAAAGACAGATGAGGAACCCAATGCTGAGGCCCTCACACCTGTCATATGCCTGGACAGACATGTAGACAGTCTTAGCCAAAGGCAATGAAGGGCACAACAGTCACCTACCCAGCTCACTCAGGGCTTTAACAGCAGGCCCTTCCACACTGACAGTTCTCATCCCAGCTGTACATGGGTGAACGCAATGCATGCAGTTTGCAGACAGACACCTCACCAAGCCTCTGCATTGGAAACCCGGCAGTGTAACAAAACACTGTCCCATAGGCTCAGTGCTCAAAACTAAAATGTGTTAAGTCACTCTCCAGGAGTGTGCTCCTAGCTTCCCTACCCTCTTGCTGGACACAAGCCTGTCAGAATACAGCAGCAGCAACAGCAGAATCTCCATTTAAGAACCTACTCTCACCTTGCATTAAAGGAAATCAGAATCAAGATACCCTCCCATCTGCAGACCATCTCCTCTCATGCACTCAAGGGTAAAATATAAAGTTAACATCACACACGGCAGCAAGAAAACCAACCAAATGCTATCTATATATAAAAAGCCTGTTCATGATCCTCACAGGGCCGCTGCTGCTTCCATTTTAGCACTCGCTGCTGCCAGAAGACCACCTGGGTTTTCTTTTATTTCTTAAGGAGAAAACACAGAGCCCCTGAGGGTTTTTCCTGGGTTCTCTTGTTGCTGCCAGATGAGAATCTCACAGAATTCAGGGCCTTAAGCTGATGATTTTGAGCTGCACCCTCCTGTTCAGAACCGTCCCTCTAGAATATGTTCAAAAGCATCAGAGTCACACCCACAGCATGGGCTCTACATGACAGATGTCCTTAACTCTTTCATGAGGCAAAAGTCACTTTTTATATCTACAATGAAAAAAAGGAAGGTGCTACACAGAGAGATGAAATTTCACAACAGTATAAAAGCAAAGCCTGCTGAAACTGGTAGCTGCAAATAAAGTTGACAACGTGACCATGACACTTCACCCACTCCAGATGAGGACTCCCCTTACCACGGTGGAGACCACCCTGGGGAAGGCCGAGGCTCTGTCCTCTCCAGGCTCTTGTCTCGGGTACCACCCTCAACAGGCAGTCACACAGCAGAGCCCAATGCGCTATCTGTTCATAATTTTATGAAGTATCTAAATTTCATTTACTAGTTAAAAAAAAAAAGAATAGAAAATCTGGACCAAGTAAATTGTGAACTCAAAAAGTTAGAGAAGGGATACCAATTACATTAACAACACTTTCTTTAAAAAATAGAATCACTTTCTTTTGAAATCAACCAGTGGTGAGACGTGTTTTTCTTCTCGGGTGTCCCATGATGGCACCCAGCTTTCCCTGGCAAATGCTGCCAGCCCCATTCCTCGCACACTGCCCGGCAGCAGCAGCAGACAGTGTGGAGAAGAGCACATGTCACCACTGGGCAATGAGCGTAGACAGACGTGTGGCTTCTCAATGCCATATATGGTTGGAGAGCTTTCTATTAGAAAAGTCCATGAGGAAGCTGTGAATAGGATCAGTCCAGAAGTAAAACTCTTTATTTTCACTGTCCAAACATCAGTCAATATACTGGGAAAGCCAGCGGAAACCCTCGCCGTAGCCTTGCCTCTTGAGCACACTGCACATGAATACTTCCATGGGGCGGGCGTTCAGCTCCTTCAGAGTCACATTCCCCTTTCCTGTGGTCTGCCCATACAGACCAAATATTTCACGGAGTTTTTATTCACTGATTGCATCTGTCCTGTCAATTTTGTTTCCCAAGATAAGAATTGGCACGTTGGATATTGTTTCATCAGTCATTAAAGCATTAAGCTCAACTTTGGATTCCATGAGACGAGAATGATCCGCACAGTCCACCAGAAAAACTATACCATTAATCGCTGGGAGATAATTTTTCCAAAGGCGACGTGCTTGCTCATGCCCACCGAGATCAAAAGTGGTGAAAGTCATTCCAGCAATTGTCAGTTCTTCTGAAGTGGGATGGAGTGTTGGTACGTGCTGGCCTAGTCTGTCATCTTTCAGCATGTGAAGAAGAGTGGTTTTGCCCGCGTTGTCCAATCCTAAGAATACAAGTTTTCCAGATTTCTTGTAGAGTCCTAGGAACTGGAGCACACTGCTGAAGCCATTGTAGATCCACTCAAAGATGAAAGACATTATTGATGCTTACAATGGCCCGAGGGGCTCCTCCGGCGGTGGCTGGCAGCGCGACCCTCACTCAGAGCACACAGACCAGCAGTCAAGACTCCCTTTCTTAAAAAACAGTTTTTCCAGCAGGAGCCCTCCTGCTGTGCCTGATTCTTAGTCAAAGTGTGAGCCACTCTCGACTTTGCTATACCAGCAGAGAAAGTTTTAGCCATCTTTCATTTTCCAACATGAAACACAGAACATGCAGTCATTCAGAAAACTAGACATGAACACACATGAATTAAACACGTGAACAAACCGGTGCACCAGACAGTAGACATTAGACAACATAAAGAGAGCAGAGAACTACTGCTGTGAGGGCTAGAGAGAAAGAGGCAGGGCGTCCCCTAACATTTCTCTTTGCCTCTGGGACATTTTCCTCCCACCTGATGCAGTTTCCAACTACGGCCAATCCGCCAGATTATTTAATCCCTTTTATTAAACCCTTTTATTTCTCTGGTCTAAAAAGCAGCTTCTGGAAGCTGTGGCCGACTGCCTGTTATGTTCCTAGATCCTGCTATCACTGCTGAACCTGAGTGGATCCAGCGCTGTTCTAGCTCAGACCATACCACACCTTAGCAACCTTTTGCCTGTTGCATCTCCGCGTTCTGGTACGAGTTTTCTATCTGTGGAGCTCCATACTAGCAGTGTTTCTTCCAGCGTCCTCTGCCATTCCCTGGTCCCAAGTTGGTTCACCAAATTGGCTAGTCTGCTCAAGGGTCAAATGTTTAATAATAAAATCTGCACTTATAAAGAGGGAAGCCCTTCCCCAGTCACACCAAGTTTCTTGATGTAGAGATGTGAAGTTGTCAGAACAGCTTTTTAGCAGAAACTCACCAAATTCACAGTTTGCAGCTAACTCCAGAAAATCTTGGAGAATCGGTTTGGCCTCAGGGCAGGTAGCAGGCAGTGTAACATCAAAGGAGAGTGATGAGAAACAGCACAGCAGGTGACCCTGCCTCAGGGGCGTACAATACGGTCTGAACCAGCCTATCTAGGCTGAAAGAAGTTACACCTGGCAAATACAGAAGTAGATGCTCACAGTCATCTATAAGATGGAACACAAGGCCCCCAATGGAGAAGCTAGAGAAACCACCCAAGGAGCTGAAGGGGTCTGCAACCCTATAGGTGGAACAACAATATGAACTAACCAGTACCCCCAGAGCTGGTATCTTTAGCTGCATGTGTAGCAGAAGATAGCCTAGTCGGCCATCACTAGGAAGAGAGGCCCCTTGGTATTGCAAACTTTATATGCCCCAATACAGGGGAATGCCAGGGCCAAGAAGTGGGAGTGGGTAGGTAGGGGAGCAGGGTGGAGGGAGGCTATAGAGAACTTTCGGGATAGCATTTGAAATGTATATAAAGAAAATAATAAAAAAAGAACTGAAATTTTTGATAGTTTTAATATTTTAATTTTATGCATATATGTGTGCTTAAATGTATGTATGTCCATACCATGCAAACCTGCTGCGCACAGAGTCAAGAACAGTGTGTGGAGCCTCTGGAACTGTAGCTACAGGCAGTGATATGTCAGTCAATGTGGTTGCTTAAAACAGAACACAGTTTATTTACAAGATCACTGCATCCTTTTCAATACTGAGCCAGCTCCCAAGCTCCAAGGTCTTGTTTATTGCTTCTCAAATGTAGAAACTACAATGTTGCAAGTGTCATTACTGCAATGAATGCATTATAAAAATGCGAAAAATTGTTTTCCAGCCTTTCACTCTGAGGTAGTGTCTGTCTTTTTCCCTGAGGTGGGTTTCCTGTAAGCAGCAAAATGTTGGGTCCTGTTTGTGTAGCCAGTCTATTAGCCTATGTCTTTTTATTGGGGAATTGAGTCCATTGATGTTAAGAGAAATTAAAGAAAAGTAATTGTTGCTTCCTGTTATATTTGTTGTCAAAGTTGGGATTCTGTTCTTGCGGCTGTCTTCTTTTAGGTTTGGTGAAGGATTACTTTCTTGCTTTTGCTAGAGTGTAGTTTCCATCTTGTATTGGTGTTTTCTTGTTATTATCCTTTGAAGAGCTGGATTCATGGAAAGATATTGTGTGAATTTGATTTTGTCATGGAGTCCTTTGTCATAGTCCTCCATCTATGGCAATTGAGAGTTTTGCTGGATGGAACACAGGGCCCCCAATGGAGGAGCTAGAGAAAGTACCCAAGGAGCTGAAGGGGTCTGCAACCCTATAGGTGGAACAACAATATGAACTAACCAGTACCCCCAGAGCTTGTGTCTCCAGCTGCATATTTAGCAGAAGATGGCCTATTTGGCCATCATTGGGAAGAGAGGCCCCTGGTCTTACAGACTTCATAAGCTCTAGTACAGGGGAAGGCCAGGGCTAGCTAAGAAGTGGGAGTGAGTGGGTAGGGGAGCAGAGCAGGAGGAGGGTATAGGGAACTTTCGGGATAGCATCTGAAATGTAAATAAAAAATATCTAATAAGAATGTAGTTTAAAAAAACAAAACAAAAGAAATGGGAGTACCAACAAAGGAAAGCTTAAGAACTTTAGTTGTTCTGACAAAGGCAAATATAACATTTTCCTTCATGTGAAATCATGGAACAATGAGAAACTGGAGTTAAATATGAATTACAGTTGAAAGGAAGACAGAGATGAGATAAAGAAGCACTGATATGATACAAGCTCATAGTGCACATGTATGTATCACAATGCAATCCTTTACTATGGATAATTAGCATATGCTTTAAAATAAAAAGAAATTGAAACCTCTCACCACAGCTCTGGGGCCCATTTCATACATTTGTCTTCCATGACTATCTCTGTTCCTCTAGCATCTCCCATATAAGCCATGTGCTGTAATATTAACTTTCTAGAAAATTCACCAAAGTACTTCAATTGTATACAATTATCATGTTTGCACAGATTCATTTTCTCAAGAAAATATACTTCTGGTCTCCTACTTATTTCTAAGGAGTTACATTATAGCATATTTTATTTATAACAACTTTTCCTTGGTGGAATTTTCTGCAAAGAATAAATGGGTCAAGTCTTCAGTCCTCTAGAGTATACAAACCCCCATATCGCAAGTGCTTTCTGTTAAGTATTTAAGAGCTCCATGGTAATAGAAAACATGCTAAGTGATTTATATTGGAACAGAGACATTCAAATTTAGATTTCAGCACCCTTCTTAAGAGGCATTGACATATTGTTTTCTAAATAACCTGGTCACCACCAAACCATCCTCAAGTACTATCCTCAAGTCTATTTAGAAGGTCTATATCTACACTAAACTCTTAAGTTTGTTAAATTTCAATAAATCAACTGTAGTTTTATTTCCATCTGCCAATTTCTCAAAACAGGACTTTTTTAGTATTAATGTTTGCATAAAACTGGACATTTTAAAATCATCTCAGATTCAGTTCTTGGCCTCTTGTATAAGGCATTATCTGTGAGCTTTCTCAGCATATTACAAACATTATCATTTGTTTCTTCAGCTCCAAAATAACTGAGGATATATTTTCTCATTTTCTTGTTTCTTTTGGTCAATAATTTTCCTAGTCTTATTAAAGCATCTTATTTCCATATGGAACTGGGATGCAAACATCCTGTAAACAAGAAAGCATAGTATATGCTACATTTGATCCTGGCTTATATTTTCCATAGGAATGCTTTGTCTTTTTGTGATACAAATGCATCATTGTGATTATTGGGAAAGGTAGTAATTGATGGCATAATGTTGCTACATGGACATAGCTACTCTGGGCTTGCAACCTCAATGAGGATATGTGCTGCAATGCTGTTTCTGGTTGAAATATATAGTAAGGTCTGAGTGACATATGTTGGAAACAGTGGTCTGTATAAGGACATTGCATTTGTCAGGAAAACTTTTTGCCACTGGATAGTTCCCACCCAAAAAACCAGTAATATCTATAAAGAGAGTCTGAGTAAAGTTAAATGGGAAAGCTTTTTATTAACTTTTGCAATTTTCTATGAGCTTGAAATTATATCACATCATAAAATTTTCAAAAATTCAACTAAGAGCAGAAGTGTTAAATCTTCTCACTTTTTGCTCCATGGAAATACTGAAATAATGCTATGAATTTAGTGGAAGCACTTTCTTTTTTTTCATTTTTTATTAGATATTTTCTTCATTTACATTTCAAATGTTATCCTGAAAGTCCCGTATACCCTCCCCCTGCCCTGCTCCCCAGCTCACCCACTCCCACTTCCTGGCCCTGGCATTCCCCTGTACTGGGGCATAAGTGGAAGCACTTTCAAACTATGAAATTGGATTTTAAAAGTTCCCTACAAAACACACACACCTCACATCCTAGGAATAGGAAAGGTAGGATCTTAGGACATGTCAAAAGCCACTTGATAGATCTGATATTTGTTTTCTTGTTCCTGAGGTAATATACCTGACAAAGGCAATTCAAAGAATGGTACATTTCTTTCACACCACAGTCTGAAGGAAAAGCCTATCATGATAAGGTAGAGGCAGTGGGGGAGATGGATTTATGGTGAGAGATGCATGAGGTATGTGTTACCATTGAGGTCACAACCAGAAAAAGAAGGACATGAATTGTGATGCTCAGTGTTTTTGGAGGGATGCTTTTTATTTAGATTCTATTTAGTCTATGGAATTGTATCACACAAATTGAAAGTGGATCTTCTGTCCTCACTGGAACTGCTCTGAAACACATTTGTACTAATTTGGACAAGGAAGAATAACTATCTCAAGTCTATATTATCAACTTGACAGATATACATATGATTTTTAAGTAAAAAATAAATGTCTTAATAAAAGTCTATATTTTATAGGTCAGAATCGCACAGGATACCCAACTTCAAAATGCATAATTAATCATGAGGAGGTAAATTCATAAATACCATAATTGATCAAAAATCCCAACAAAATCAACAAAGATAAGATGCATGCCTACACACACACACACACACACACACACACACACACGCACACACACACACATGGTTAAATATTTATGTTCATTATGTAGTTTAATTGTTTCAGAAATCCACTCTCCACTATATTACTGAGAAAATGGATGAAGAGGGAGTCAGTAACAAAAACTAAGGGTGCTTCAAAAACTTCGCATGAGAAGTCTTTCTATTATTGTCCACATAAATGCTGTAGAAGTAATTACTTACGGTTATCCTGTGCATAGTATTGTGATAATATTTTTTTATTACATATTTTCCTCAATTGCATTTCCAATGCTATCCCAAAATTCCCCCAATCCCCCCCCCCACTTCCTACCCACCCATTCCCATTTTTTTTTTTGGCCCTGGCGTTCTCCTGTACTGGGGTATGTAAAGTTTGCGGTTCCAATGGGCCTCTCTTTCCAGTGATGGCCGACTAGGCCATCTTTCGATACATATGCAGCTAGAGTCAAGAGCTCCAGGGTACTGGTTAGTTCATAATGTTGCTCCACCTATAGGGTTACAGATTGCTTTAGCTCCTTGGGTACTTTCTCTAGCTCCTCCATTGGGAGCCCTGTGATCAATCCAATAGCTGACTGTGAGCATCCACTTCTGTGTTTGCTAGGCCCCAGCATAGTCTCACAAGAGACAGCTATATCGGGGTCCTTTCAGCAAAATCTTGCTAGTGTATTCAAATGGTATCAGCGTTTGGAAGCTGATTATGGGGTGGATCCCTGGATATGGCAGTCTCTACATGATCCATCCTTTCGTCAGAGCTCCGAACTTTGTCTCTGTAACACTTTCCATGGGTGTTTTGTTCCCAATTCTAAGTAGGGGCATAGGGTCCACACTTCAGTCTTCATTCTTCTTGAGTTTCATGTGTTTAGCAAATTGTATCTTATATCCTGGGTATCCTAAGTTTTGGGCTAATATCCACTTATCAGTGAGTATATATTGTGTGAGTTCCTTTGTGATTGTGTTACCTCACTCAGGATGATGCCCTCCAGGTCCATCCATTTGGCTAGGAATTTCATAAATTCATTCTTTTTAATAGCTGAGTAGTACTCCTTTGTGTAAATGTACCACATTTTCTGTATCCATTCCTCTGTTGAGGGGCATCTGGGTTCTTTCCAGCTTCTGGCTATTATAAATAAGACTGCTATGAACATAATGGAGCATGTATCCTTCTTACTGGTTGGGACATCTTCTGGATATATGCCCAGGAGAGGTATTGCTGGATCCTCTGGTAGTACTATGTCCAATTTTCTAAGGAACTACCAGACTGATTTCCAGAGTGGTTGTACAAGCTTGCAATCCCACCAACAATGGAGGAGTGTTCCTCTTTCTCCACATCCTCTCCAGCATCTGCTGTCACCTGAATTTTTGATCTTAGCCATTCTGACTGGTGTGAGGTGGAATCTTAGGGTTGTTTTGATTTGCATTTCCCTGATGATTAAGGATGTTGAACATTTTTTCAGGTGCTTCTCTGCCATTCAGTATTCCTCAGGTGAGAATTCTTTGTTCAGTTCTGAGCCCCATTTTTTAATGAGGTTATTTAATTTTCTGGAGTCCACCTTCTGGAGTTCTTTATATATATTGGATATTAGTCCCCTATCTGATTTAGGATAGGTAAAGATCCTTTCCCAATTTGTTGATAGCCTTTTGTCTTATTGACAGTGTGTTTTTACTTACAAAATCTTTGCAGATTCATGAGGTCCCATTTGTCAAATCTCGATCTTACAGCACAAGCCATTGCTGTTCTATTCAGGAATTTTTCCCCTGTGCCCATATCTTCAAGGCTTTTCCCCACTTTCTCCACTATAAGTTTCAGTGTCTCTGGTTTTATGTGAAGTTCCTTGATCCACTTACATTTGACCTTAGTACAAGGAGATAGGAATGGATCGATTCCCATTCTTCTACATGATAACAACCAGTTGTGCCAGCACCATTTGTTGAAAATGCTGTCTTTTTTCCACTGAATGGTTTTAGCTCCCTTGTCGAAGATCAAGTGACCGTAGGTGTGTGGGTTCATTTCTGGGTCTTCAATTCTATTCCATTGGTCTACTTGACTGTCACTATACCAGTACCATGCAGTTTTTAATCAGAATTGCTTTGTAGTAAAGCTTTAGGTCAGTCATGGTGATTCCACCAGAGGTTCTTTTATCCTTGAGAAGAGTTTTTGCTATCCTAGGTTTTTTGTTATTCCAGATGAATTTGCAGATTGCTCTTTCTAATTCATTGAAGAATTGAGTTGGAATTTTGATGGGGATTGCATTGAATCTGTAGATTGCTTTTGGCAAGATAGCCATTTTTACAATGTTGATCCTGCCAATCCATGAGCATGGGAGATCTTTCCATCTTCTGAGATCTTCTTTAGTTTCTTTCTTCAGAGACTTGAAGTTTTTATTATACACATCTTTCACTTCCTTAGAGTCACGCCAAGGTATTTTATATTATTTGTGACTATTGAGAAGGGTGTTGTTTCCCTAATTTCTTTCTCAGCCTGTTTATTCTTTGTGTAGAGAAAGGACATTGACTTGTCTGATTTAATTTTATATCCAGCTACTTCACCGAAGCTGTTTATCAGGTTTAGGAGTTCTCTGGTGGAATTTTTAGGGTCACTTACATATACTATCATAACATCTGCAAAAGGTGATATTTTGACTTCCTCTTTTCCAATTTGTATCCCCTTGATCTCCTTTTGTTGTCGAATTGCTCTGGCTAGGACTTCAAGTACAATGTTGAATAGGTATGGGGAGAGTGGACAGCCTTGTCTAGTCCCTGATTTTAGTGGGATTTCTTCAAGCTTCTCACCATTTACTTTGATGTTGGCTACTGGTTTGCTGTAGATTGCTTTTATCATGGTTAGGTATGGGCCTTGAATTCCTGATCTTTCCAAGACTTTTATCATAAATGGGTGTTGGATCTTGTGGAATGCTTTTTCTGTATCTAATGAGATGATCATGTGATTTTTGTCTTTGAGTTCGTTATATAATGGATTAAGTTGGTGGATTTCCATATATTAAACCATCCCTGCATCCCTAGAATAAAACCTACTTGGTCAGGGTGGATGATTGCTTTAATGTGTTCTTAGATTCGGTTATCAAGAATTTTATTGAGTATTTTTGCATCAATATTCATAAGGAAAATTGGTCTGAAGTTTTCTATCTTTGTTGGATCTTTCTGTGGTTTAGGTGTCAGAGTAATTGTGCCTTCATAGAATGAGTTGGGTAGAGTTCCTTCTACTTCTATTTTGTGGAATAGTTTGTGCAGAACTGGAATTAGATCTTCTTTGAAGTTCTGGTAGAACTCTGCACTAAACCCATCTGGTCCTGGGCTTTTTTTTTTGGCTGGGAGACTATTAATGACTGCTTCTATTTCTTTAGGGGATATGGCACTGTTTAGCTCGTTAACTTGATCCTGATTTAACTTTGGTACCTGGTATCTGTCTAGAAATTTGTCCATTTCATCCAGGTTTTCCAGTTTTGTTGAGTATAGCCTTTTGTAGAAGGATCTGATGGTGTTTTGGATTTCTTCAGGATCTGTTGTTATGTCTCCCATTTCATTTCTGATTTTCTTATTTAGAATACTTTTCCTGTGCCCTCTAGTGAGTCTAGCTAAGGGTTTATCTATCTTGTTGATTTTCTCAAAGAACCCACTCTGAGTTTGGGTAATTCTTTGAATTGTTCTTGTTTCCATTTGGTTGATTTCCCCCCTGAGTTTGATTATTTCCTGCCTTCTACTCCTCTTGGGTGAATTTTCTTCCTTTTTTTCTAGAGCTTTTGGATGTGTTGTCAAGCTGCTAGTGTGTGCTCTCTCCAGTTTCTTTTTGGAGGCACTCAGAGTTATAAATTTCCCTCTTAGAACTACTTTCATTGTGTCCCATAGGTTTGTGTATGTTGTGGCTTCATTTTCATTAAACTTTAAAAAGTCTTTAATTTCTTTCTTTATTCCATCCTTGACCAAGGTATCATTGAGAAGACTGTTATTCAGTTTCCACGTGAATGTTGACTTTCCATTATTTATGTTGTTATTGAAGATCAGCCTTAGTCCATGGTTGTCTGATAGGATGCATGGGACAATTTCTATATTTTTGTATCTCTTGAGGCCTGTTTTGTGACCAATTATATGGTCAATTTTGGAGAGTTCCCGTGAGGTGCTGAGAAGAAGGTATATCCTTTTGTTTTAGGATAAAATGTTCTGTAGAAATCTGTTAAGTCCATTTGTTTCATAACTTCTCTTAGTTTCACTGTGTCCCTGTTTAGTTTCTGTTTCCAGGATCTGTCCATTGATGAAAGTGGTGTGTTGAAGTCTTCCACTATTATTATGTGAGGTGTAATGTGTGCTTTGAGCTTCACTAAAGTGTCTTTAATGAATGTGGCTGCCCTTGCATTGGAGCATAGATATTCAGAATTGAGAGTTCTTCTTGGAGGATTTTACCTTTGATGAGTATGAAGTGTCCCTCCTTGTCTTTTTCGATAACTTTGGGTTGGAATTCGATTTTATTTGATATCAGAATGGCTACTCCAGCTTGTTTCTTCAGACCATTTGCTTGGAAAATTGTTTTCCAGCCTTTCATTTTGAGATAGTGTCTGTCTTTTTCCCTGAGATGGGTTTCCTGTAAGCAGCAGAATATTGGGTCCTGTTTGTTTAGCCAGTCCCTTAGTCTATGTCTTTTTATTGGGGAATTGAGTCCATTGATATTATGAGATATTAAAGAAAAGTAATTGTTGCTTCGTTTTATTTTTGTTGTTAGAGTTGGCATTCTGTTCTTGTGGCAGTCTTCTTTTTGGTTCGTTGAGGGATTACTTTCTTGATTTCTCTAGGGCGTGATTTCCATACTTGTATTGTTTTTTTTTTTCTTTTATTATCCTTTAAAGGGCTGGATTCGTGGAAAGATAATATGTGAATTTGGTTTTGTTGTGGAATACTTTGGTTTCTCCATCTATGGTAATTGAGAGTTTGGCTGGGTATAGTATCCTGGGCTGGCATTTGTGTTCTCTTAGTGTCTGTATAACATCTGTCCAGGCTCTTCTGGCTTTCATAGTCTCTGGTGAAAAGTCTGGTGTAATTCTGATAGACCTGCCTTTATATATTATTTGACCTTTCTCCCTTACTGCTTTCAATATTCTATCTTTATTTAGTACATTTGTTGTTCTGATTATTATGTGTTGGGAGGAATTTCTTTTCTGGTCCAGTCTATTTGGAGTTCTGTAGGCTTCTTGTATGATCATGGGTATCTCTCTCTTTCTTTAGGTTTGTGAAGTTTTCTTCTATTATTTTGTTGAAGATATTTGCTGGCCCTTTAAGTTGAAAATTTTCATTCTCATCAATTCCTATTATCAGTAGGTTCAGTCTTCTCATTGTGTCCTTTATTTCCTGGATGTTTTGAGTTAGGATCCTTTTGCATTTTGTATTTTCTTTGATTGTTGTGCAGATGTTCTCTATGGAATCCTCTGCACCTGAAATTCTCTCTTCCATCTCTTGTATTCTGTTGCTGATGCTTGCATCTATGGTTCCAGATTTCTTTCCTAGGGTTTCTATCTCCAGCGTTGCCTCACTTTGGGTTTTCTTTATTGTGTCTACTTCCCTTTTTAGGTCTAGTATGGTTTTGTTCATTTCCATCACTTGTTTGGATGTGTTTTCCTGTTTTTCTTTAAGGACTTCTACCTGTTTGGTTGTGTTTTCCTGTTTTTCTTTAAGGACCTGTAACTCTTTAGCAGTGCTCTCCTTTATTTCTTTAAGTGAGTTACTAAAATCCTTCTTGATGCCCTCTACCATCATCATGAGATATGCTTTTAAATCTGGGTCTAGATTTACGGTTGTGTTGGGGTACCCAGGACTAGGTGGTGTGGGAGTTCTGCGTTCTGATGATGGTGAGTGGTCTGGATTTCTGTTAGTAGGTTTCTTACGTTTCCCTTTCACCATCTGGTAATCTCTGAAACTAGCTGTTAGAGTTGTCTCTGGTTAGAGCTTGTTCCTCAGGTGACTCTGTTACCCTCTATCAGCAGACTTGGGAGGCTAGCTCTCTCCTTAGTTTCAGTGGTCAGACTATTCTCTGCAGGCAAGCTCTCTTCTTGCAGGGAAGGTGCCCAGATATCTGGTGTTCGAACCTGCCTCCTGGCAGAAGTTGTGTTCCACTCACCAGAATTTTTAGGATCCCGTGGGGAATCCTGTGTGGGTCCTTGCGGGTGTCTGGAGACTCTGCTTAGCAAGGCACTCAGGTCCTCGAGTGGACCGGAAGGGACTTGTGCCCCAGCTCAGGCCAGGTTATCTGTTTCCCTAGTTAATGCAGTCTCAGGTTCTGAGAGATTGGATTGGAGCAGACACTGTGTTCCTCTCACCAGAGGTCTTAGGATCCCGTGGGGAATCCTGTGTGGGTCCTTGCGGGTATCCAGAGACTTCGCTAGCAAGGCACCCTGGTGCTTGAGTAGACCGGAAGGGACTTGTGCCCCAGCTCAGGCCAGGTTGTCTGCTTCCCTAGTTAATGCAGTCTCAGGTTCCGAGAGATTGGATTGGAGCAGACACTGTGTTCCTCTCACCAGAGGTCTTAGCATCCCATGGGGAATCCTGTGTGGGTCCTTGTGGGTGTCCGAAGACTGCAATGGCAAGGCGCCCCGGTGCTGGAGTGGACCAGAAGGGGTATTGTGATAATCTTATATTCCATAGGATTTCCACTAAAAGGCCAGTTTTGAGATTCATGCTCTTGGATTTTTGGTGTGAGTGTCTGAACATCCCTCAAACTATTGCCATTGCTCTTGGTTACAAACCATTAATTTATGGCAAGACTGTCTTTCTAACGATACCATACACTTTGAGATGAGACATGAGAAATCAAGTTCATATTGACCAATATATGTTTCATAGTTGCTGGGTACATTCCATTGCACCTATAATGCATTGGTTTTTTTAGATCAAGTCATTCATAGTCTTACCCAGCTGAGAACACTATGAAATACAACAGTGACTGTCCTAGTACAATACTCCCATGCTACATGTATATTACAACTATTAATGGGGTAACCAGTCACTGTCCAGTTCTTGGGCCTTGCTATACAGTAGTAATTCTCAACCTGTGGGTACTGACAATTAGAAATCACATATTTCTGATAATCTAAAAGTCTGCTCACTAGAAAAATTACAATCATGAAACACCAACAAAAATTAATTTATGGTAGTGGGTTCCTAAGAACAGAGGAAACATGTGTTGTACATATATCCATAGCCTTAGATTAGTGCAACACTAAGAAATCATCAGAACAGATTCTTTTTGCTATGAAAGTCATTATCACATTGACCAAAGCACAAAGAATGAGTGATTTTCTATCTTCCGGTCACAAATGGGATACCTATATCATTTCCCAAATCAAAGTTTCAAATAGTGTAATGGTAAATAGGATGGAAAAATTCAAATGGCCAAATGGGAAGGATCACTGGCGAGGGGTGGGGGTGGGAGTGTTGGGGGGAAGCATCTACTAGGTATGTCAGTGTCACTGCACTCATAAACTCAGAAAAGCTTGGGATTTTGCAAACTGTGTGATCTTTGCAGTTGGGGGTCCCAATGTTGCTTCTTGGCAACACACACATACACACAACATTAGACCAGTCGTCATTCTAGCATAACATAGGGGGGTTCATGAGACACCAGCATTAAGTGAGGAGTTATTGATAGTTCATGGCTTCTGGGCAGGGAGAAGCAGTTTTCTCTAAGGGTGTAGCCCCTAGTAGGTCAACCAAGCACCAGTGGATAAACTCACACACCTACAAATATATGAACAGCAGAAATTGACATGGTAAAATAAATAAAGTTTATGAAGTTGGAGGATTTGGTAATATGAAAGCACATCTAGAGGACTTCGGAAGACAAGCAAAGAAGTCAACATGATCAAATGCTGTTTTATGCATATATGACATTCTCAAAAAATTAATGAAAACACTATATTGAAGAAGATGAGGGGGTTTGCAGCCCCATAGGGAGAGTAACAGTGTCAACCAGCCAGACCCCGCTAGAGCTCCCTGGAACTGGACCACCAAGTAAAGAGTACACATGGAGAGACCCCATGGCTCTGGCTACATATGTTGCAGAGGATAGCCTTGTTGGAAATCAGTGGGACGAGTGGCCCTTGAGCTTGAGGGGGTTCTATGCCCCAGTGTAGGGGAATGCCAGGGCAGGAAGACAGGAGTGGGGAAGTGGGCAGGGGAGCACCCTCATAGCAGCAGGGTGAGGGAGGGGAGGATAGGTTTCCAAAGGGGAGACCTGGAAAGGAGAAAACATTTGAAATGTAAAGAAAGAAAATATCCAATGAAAGAAAAAAAAAAAAAACAATCCAATATATATTCCAGCGCATACTCCAGAAATTGCATTCATGCTAGCGCTAGTCATAAATTTAATCTTTTAGAGGCTGTTTTCATAAGAGGTGCACAAGGACACTGGCTAGGCTAAGTTGGTGTTGACTCAATGCCGAATTCACCTAGGGTTATGACAGCAAATTGGGATGGGGAATTCTATATAGGCATTTCCCGCAGCCAAGAGTTGCATCAGGCAAAAGGAGCAGGGTTTAAAATAAAATCAAATAAGAAAAATACCAAACAACAACAACAAAGATGTTTCAAAAATTCTTAGCTCAACTATATTTATACTGTGCATGGATCCAATAAGTAGGAATGGTAAATATGCATATGACATGTGAAAGAGTGGGAGAACAGGTTTCAGAAAAGCAGTTGTCCCTTTGCCAGGTCTCGTTAGCAAAAAAGGACATCCACTTCTCTTCATCTCTGTGTATTGCCTGTCTTTGGTGAACCAATCTGTCTACATGTGTCTGTTTTTGTCTAGTTGTTTGAATGACTGTTGTACTGTTTCATGTTCAAGAGAAAAAAATGGATAAAATTTTATCTGCTGGCTATTCATCCCTTAATTTAGTTTAGCTTTATTAGAAGGCAGTTTCAATTTGCACAGCAGAAACTGTTAAGATACCCTGCACTGTAGCTGGGAGACAAGCACACCTGGAGAAAAGCTGCTTTTAAAGGGACCAAAACTTTCTCAAGTTCTAAGGCAAGTAAGCTGATAGTTGTTTCTCCTAGAAAAATCTCTGCAACTGTGATTATTGGGTTCAGCAAGTGACAAGGTGCTTTTTCTCTTGAAATTATAGCTAGAAAAAGCAAGAAAATTTTGTTTGGTCTAAATGTATAAGATTTATGTAGCCACTCATTTTTGTTTCTGACTGGTTTACTGCATGTCTTGGTTACAGAGTGATTTATAAGTTATTGGGTATGATTAAAACATTGTAATGCTGGTAACAGAAAGTTAGCTTAAAACTGGTAACTCAGAGTTGGGGTCATTTTAAACAACACATGGCATTAGCTAACACAGGAAAACAGGTCTCTACAGATACTTCTAAATTGGGATAATATTTTATGTAATTCTTATCCTAGGAATCAGACTAATTTAGGGCAATATCTCTTTTATGAGGTATTAAAAGTTACACTGTTATGCATTTATATATAACAACTGGCAGCCAAAATGTGTGATGTGAAAGTAAATCTTTCGGTATTGATTTTTAAAGAGAATGGATGGTTTAAAATTGGGTTTTGATTTCCAAAGTTGTGGTGTGGGAACGTGCAAATGTGTGACCTTAGAGAACATAAGATGGCTGCTGAAAGACCTTGCTAGAATAGCATGCTGGGGATTTTCTGCTAGAAAGTTGTGATTAACACTCCCTTCCTGGAATGACCCAGCAAAACAAGCTTTACAAGAAATCCCCCCAACCCCCCTCCCTCAAGGCAGGTGCAGATAACAATCAAAAATGTTTTGGTTCCCTCTTCTGGTGATTAAGACCTCACCTCACTCCTGGCCAACAATGCTGCTTAAGGAAGGTCATTAAACACTTCTCTCTCCGGAAGGGAGAGGCTAATTACCATTTATTTATTTATTTTTTTTTATTTATTATATGTAAGTACACTGTAGCTGTCTTCAGACACTCCAGAAGAGGGCATCAGATCTCATTACGGATGGTTGTGAGCCACCATATGGTTGCTGAGATTTGAACTCTGGACCTTCGGAAGAGCAGTCGGGTGCTCTTACCCACTGAGCCATCTCACCAGCCCCCTAATTACCATTTCTAAAGGTGAGAATGAAAAGGTAGCTGTGGCCCATCAATGTGCTTAAACCAACTCCTGTTGTTATCAAGGTCTACACTTAAACTGTATAAAAAGTCTGGGCTTAGGAGATTTGGGGTCTTCTCTTCCCCAATTGCAGTACAGTCCCAGTGCGCTAGATCAATAAACCTCTTGCTTGTTGCATCGATCTCCATCTCTATGTTTCTTTGAGTGGGACATTCCAGATGTAAGACTCTTCAGGGGTTGTGTTCTAATGTTACAAGAGAACTTAAAAATTATAGTTAAACTGCCAGTGTTCTTTTGGCTGCAGTTTGCAGTTCCATCTCAGGCTTGGCATTTCTAATTCACCCATATTTGTAATTAAGGAAAAAAAATCAAGCAAGTTCAGGCTGTTGCCTTGAGGGAGACTACAGTAAACATTTACATTTGAGTTAATGCAAAGCTCAGAGAAGCCTTAGTGGAGGTTTGTTGAGGCATCCCTTTTGTTTTGCAAACCCTGCCTAAGGCAGTTTTTTGAGCCCTTGCCTCCAGGGACCTGGGAACTATTTTTAAGCCAAAACAACATTACTACAGCTTTGTCCAGGTGTTGTTCAAAACAAAGTTCAAACGTAAGATTTATGAAAGGTTAATGAGGCTATGGAACTTGAAATTTGGCCTGCCTATTCCAGCAGCCATTCCAGGAAATGCATACAGAATTATTATAAATGTAGAAGGTTGTTTTAATACAATCTTCCTTTGCATCCTGATGATTGTAAAAGGTTTGCAATTAGCTTGTTTGCTTGCAATTTTAAAGAACCAATGAAGCAATATCATTGGATACTTTTGCCACAGTTAATTGTGTGTGTATATATATATATATATATAGTTGCTGCTTCAATAAAAGAAGTTTATTGAATCCTTCAGTGTATATTATTCATTATATGGATATTTTATTAGCTAACCCCTCTGACAGGGAGTTTTACTACAAACCTTTGCTTGTATACAACAAGCTTTGAAGTTTTGGGGAGTAGTTGTTGCTCCAGAAAAAGATTCAAAGGCAATATCTTTTTCAATATTTGGGACATCAGTTATATTCTAAACAAACAGTGACACAGAAAATTCAAAGAAAAGGTAGTTTACTTACTTTAAAAGGCTTAAAGGAGATATTAATTGGTTAATCCCTCACCTTCAGCTCTCCACAGGAGGACTTAAGCCACTGTTTAATGTCCTCAAGGAGGATGCAAACTAACTGGTGAGAGACAAAAGGCTTTGCAGAAAGTAGAGGAAGCTGTGCTATTCAATTGTTGGTCCTTTATGTTGGTTATTGCTACTCAATGTGCCCACAGCAATTCTTTAGCAAAAGGGACCATTAATGTGGATTCATCTTTCTTCATCTACAAGTAAAGTTCTAACATTCTATTATGAAGCTGTTGCTGTGTTAATACAGAATTGTAGGATAGGATCATGAAAGTACTTTGGAAATAATGTCTTAAGAACCTGATGAAACATTTATTCCTTATTTCAAACAGCAATTAAATTGCTTATTGCAGAATACTGATACTTGGCCTATTGCATAGCAAATATTTTAGACAAAATTGATAACTATTGTCCAAAAGACAGGTTGTTACAATTTGCTTCTATAAATGCATTTTTACTTCCTATAAGTTTGTGTATATAGCCATTAGAGGAAGTGCTTACTGTATTTAGAGATGGCTTACCTAATGGGAAAACAGTATATGTGATTGGATTACCTGTTTATTCTCTTGAGTTTCCCTCTGCTTCAGCACAGGTTTTTTAATTACATTTTATAGCCACTGTTTTTGAAAATTCATGCTTTTAATTTGTATAAAGATAGCCAATAGCTCATGGTTTACAATTGTTTGAAATTTTTTTCTGTTTTTAGATATTTCTAATTTTCAAATTTTGTAATTATTTATGCAAATACAACTCAAATTAAGAGAGCATATGGTTCCTTTAAAGGACTGTCATTGGACATTTAAGGACTCATCCTAGATTGCCTGAATAAGACCCATTAGGGCAATGCTACAGTAGATCTCTATACCAGTCAGATTATAGGATGTACACAGGAACATACCTGTAGACAATTTTAATCTTTGTGCTTTTAATTTTGAAGTTGTATCTTAGGCAGATTGGTTTGCCTTTGTAAGACTCCAGGGAGCCATAGCTTAACAGGGATCCAATGAGTGAACAACGTGGAATTGGGATCAATGCAAAAAGCAAAATGAATTTATTGTTCCAGTGCACTGGGATCATCCCAGACCTAAAGGAGAGGTGGGGACCCCCCAACACCCATTTGGCAAGTTTTTATATGCTTTCCAGGAGCAGAATAGAGCATCAGCAACTAGGCACAAAATGATTGGAGGAACAGTGCACCCTTTAAACTGATTGGTGTTTAAGGAATGAGGTGACAAAGACTTCCCTTGTCTGAAGGTGAGCAACAGTCTGTCCTGTGGAATATGTCTCCATCCACAGTTCAGTTCTACCCTGTTGTCTGAGACATGTTAATTAGACTCTCCCTTCCACTGGTGCAAGTGTTTCGTGACCTTCCCAAAGTTCCTAAGCTGACCTTTTCACACACACCCCCCTTTTCTTTGTTCATACTTCAATCTTGAAGCTATTATAGACAGTTATACAGCTCATATCTCTGGTCATCTGCATTTAACTCTTAATATCTTTGTCTCAGGACCATCACCTAATGAGCTTTAATGAAAGCAACTAAGCAATTTAGAATGTAAGAGCCAAAGGTCAGAAGCAGGAACAAAATGATCAGGGATCCTAACAACAGAAATCAAGTCACTGTGAGGGAGATCAAGAGACAAGGGAGTCGGTGAACCATGCAGGATTTCAAAAGGGAGAGCTGTTAAACCAAGACTCAAAACATCCCTGTATCTATTCTCTCTTCTGCTGGGCTATCCCTTCTCTCACCTTGACCACTGAATCTTTAACTATCTCTAAAATGGTCTCCAGGATGTGCTTCCTGATGTTTCACACCCCCAGAGAGCATAGAAGAAATGGTTGGTGCCCTAACACTAATGGGCCTCCTGCTGGCTTCTCTTCTATTTTTATTTTTTTTAATTTTTAATATTTTTTTATTATGTATTTTCCTCAATTACATCTCCAATGCTATCCCAAAATTCCCCCATTACCCCCCCCCCCACTTCCCTACCCACCAATTCCCATTCTTTTGGCCCTGGCTTTCCCCTGTATTGGGGCATATAAAGTTTGCAAGTCCAATGGGCCTCTCTTTCCAGTGATGGCCAACTAGGCCATCTTTCGATACATATGCAGCTAGAGACAAGAGCTCCGGGGTACTGGTTAGTTCATCATGTTGTTCCCCCTATAGGGTTGCCTATCCCTTTAACACCTTGGGTACTTTCTCTAGCTTCTCCATTGGGAGCCCAGTGATCCATCCGATAGATAGCTGACTGTGAGCATCCACTTCTGTGTTTGCTAGGCCCCGGCATAGTCTCACAAGAGACAGCTATATCTGGGTCCTTTCAGCAAAATCTTGCTAGTGTATGCAATGGTGTCAGCATTTAGAAGCTTATTATGGGATGGATCCCTGGATATGGCAGTCTCTAGATGGTCCATCCTTTCATCACAGCTCCAAACTTTGTCTCTGTAACTGCTTCCATGGGTGTTTTGTTCCCAATTCTAAGAAGGGGCATAGTGTCCACACTTTGGTCTTCATTCTTCTTGAGTTTCATGCATTTAGCAAATTGTATCTTATATCTTGGGTATCCTAAGTTTTGGGCTAATATCCACTTATCAGTGAATACATATTGTGTGAGTTCCTTTGTGATTGTGTTACCTCACTCAAGATGATGCCCTCCAGGTCCATCCATTTAGCTAGGAATTTCATAAATTCATTCTTTTTAATAGCTGAGTAGTACTCCTTTGTGTAAATGTACCATAATTTCTGTATCCATTCCTCTGTTGAGGGGCATCTGGGTTCTTTCCAGCTTCTGGCTATTATAAATAAGGCTGCTATGAACATAGTGGAGCATGTGTCCTTCTTACCGGTTGGGACATCTTCTGCATATATGCCCAGGAGAGGTATGGCTGGATCCTCTGGTAGTACTATGTCCAATTTTCTGAGGAACCCCCAGACTGATTTCCAGAGTGGTTGTACAAGCTTGCAATCCCATCAACAATGGAGGAGTGTTCCTCTTTCTCCACATCCTTGCCAGCATCTGCTGTCACCTGAATTTTTGATCTTAGGCATTCTGACTGGTGTGAGGTGGAATCTTAGGGTTGTTTTGATTTGCATTTCCCTGATGATTAAGGATGTTGAACATTTTTTCTGGTGCTTCTCTGCCATTCGGTATTCCTCAGGTGAGAATTCTTTGTTCAGTTCTGAGACCCATTTTTTAATGGGGTTATTTGATTTTCTGGAGTCCACCTTCTTGAGCTCTTTATATATATTGGATATTAGTCCCTTATCTGATTTAGGATAGGTAAAGATCCTTTCCCAATCTGTTGGTGGTTTTTTGTCTTATTGATGGTGTCTTTTGCCTTGCAGAAGCTTTGCAGTTTCATGAGGTCCCACTTGTCAATTCTCGATCTTACAGCACAAGCCATTGCTGTTCTATTCAAGAATTTTTCCCCTGTGCCCATATCTTCAATGCTTTTCCCCACTTTCTCCTCTATAAGTTTCAGTGTCTCTGGTTTTATGTGAAGTTCCTTGATCCACTTAGTCTTGACCTTAGTACAAGGAGATAGGAATGGATCGATTCCCATTCTTCTACATGATAACAACCAGTTGTTCCAGCACCATTTGTTGAAAATGCTGTCTTTCTTCCACTGGATGGTTTTAGCTCCCTTGTCGAAGATCAAGTGACCATAGGTGTGTGACTTCATTTCTGGGTCTTCAATTCTATTCCATTGCTCTACTTGTCTGTCACTATACCAGTACCACGCAGTTTTTATGACAATTGCTCTGTAGTAAAGCTTTAGGTACGGCATGGTGATTCCACCAGAGGTTCTTTTATCCTTGAGAAGAGTTTTTGCTATCCTAGGTTTTTTGTTATTCCAGATGAATTTGCAGATTGCACTTTCTAATTCGTTGAAGAATTGAGTTGGAATTTTGATGGGGATTGCATTGAATCTCTAGATTGCTTTTGGCAAGATAGCCATTTTTACAATGTTGATCCTGCCAATCCATGAGCATGGGAGATCTTTCCATCTTCTGAGATCTTCTTTAGTTTCTTTCTTCAGAGACTTGAAGTTTTTATTATACAGATCTTTCACTTCCTTAGAGTCACACCAAGGTATTTTATATTATTTGTGACTATTGAGAAGGGTGTTGTTTCCCTAATTTCTTTCTCAGCCTGTTTATTCTTTGTGTAGAGAAAGGCCATTGATTTGTTTGAGTTAATTTTATATCCAGCTACTTCACCGAAGCTGTTTATCAGGTTCAGGAGTTCTCTGGTGGAATTTTTAGGGTCACTTATATATACTATCATATCATCTGCAAAAAGTGATATTTTGACTTCATCTTTTCCATTTTGTATCCCTTTGATCTCCTTTTGTTGTCGAATTGCTCTGGCTAGGACTTCAAGTACGATGTTGAATAGGTATGGAGAAAGTGGACAGCCTTGTCTAGTCCCTGATTTTAGAGGGATTGCTTCAAGCTTCTCACCATTTACTTTGATGTTGGCTACTGGTTTGCTGTAGATTGTTTTTATCATGGTTAGGTATGGGCCTTGAATTCTTGATCTTTCTAAGACTTTTATCATGAATGGGTGTTGGATCTTGTCAAATGCTTTTTCCGCATCTAACGAGATGATCATGTGGTTTTTGTCTTTGAGTTTGTTTATATACTGGATTGCGTTGATGGATTTCTGTATATTGAACCATCCCTGCATCCCTGGGATGAAACCTACTTGGTCAGGATGGATGATTGTTTTGATGTGTTCTTGGATTCGGTTAGCAAGAACTTTATTGAGGATTTTTGCATCAATATTCATAAGGGATATTGGTCTGAAGTTTTCTATCTTTGTTGGGTCTTTTTGTGGTTTAGGTATCAGAGTAATTGTGGCTTCATAGAATGAATTGGGTAGAGTTCCTTCTGTTTCTATTTTGTGGAATATTTTGTGAAGAACTGAGATTAGATCTTCTTTGAAGGTCTGATAGAACTCTGCACTAAACCCATCTGGTCCTGGGCTTTTTTTTGGTTGTGAAACTATTAATGACTGCTTCTATTTCTTTCGGGGATATAGGGCTGTTTAGATCATTAACCTGATCTTGATTCATCTTTGGTACCTGGTATCTGTCTAGAAACTTCTCTATTTCATCCAGGTTCTCCAGTTTTGTTGAGTATAGCCTTTTGTAGAAGGATCTGATGGTGTTTTGGATGTCTTCAGGATCTGTTGTTATGTCTCCTTTTTCATTTCTGATTTTGTTAAGTAGAATGCTTTCCTTGTGCCCTCTAGTGAGTCTGGCTAAGGGTTTATCTATCTTGTTGATTTTCTCAAAGAACCAGCTCCTTGATTGTTTGATTCTTTGAATAGTTCTTCTTGTTTCCACTTGGTTGATTTCGCCCCGGAGTTTGATTATTTCCTGTCGTCTACTCCTCTTGGGTGAATTTGCTTCCTTTTGTTCTAGTGCTTTTAGGTGTGTTGTCAAGCTGCTAATGTGTGCTCTCTCTAGTTTCTTTTTGGAGGCACTCAGAGCTATGAGTTTTCCTCTTAGAAATGCTTTCATTGCATCCCATAAGTTTGGGTATGTTGTGGCTTCATTTTCATTGAACTCTAAAAAGTCCTTAATTTCTTTCTTTATTCCTTCCTTGACCAAGGTATCATTGAGAAGAGTGTTGTTCAGTTTCCATGTGAATGTTGGCTTTCTATTATTTATTTTGTTATTGAAGATCAGCCTTAGTCCATGGTGATCTGATAGGATGCATGGGACATTTTCAATATTTTTGTATCTGTTGAGGCCTGTTTTGTGACCAATTATGTGGTCAATTTTGGAGAAGGTACCATGAGGTGCTGAGAAGAAGGTATATCCTTTTGTTTTAGGATAGAATGTTCTGTAGATATCTACCAGATCCATTTGATTCATAACTTCTGTTAGTTTCACTGTGTCCCTGTTTAGTTTCTGTTTCCATGATCTGTCCATTGGTGAAAGTGGTGTGTTGAAGTCTCCCACTATTATTGTATGAGGTGCAATGTGTGCTTTGAGCTTTACTAAAGTTTCTTTAATGAATGTGGCTGCCTTTGTATTCGGAGCATAGATATTCAGAATTGATAGTTCCTCTTGGAGCATTTTACCTTTGATGAGTATGAACTGTCCCTACCTGTCTTTTTTGATGACTTTGGGTTGGAAGTCAATCTTATCAGATATTAGAATGGCTACTCCAGCTTGTTTCTTCATACCATTGGCTTCTCTTCTCTTGAGGTCACATATATGTTTTTCTCCCCCCCCCCCCAACCCCCACAGGACACTTTTCAATTTTTGGGTGTCCCCACCCTAAGCCCTACCCTCCACAGCCACTTCTGGGTTGAGGTCTAGATTAACAAGTCTCTTGTGCCCCACATTAAAGCAATCCCTCCCCAAGTGTGTACAGGCCAGGGATACCCCAGACCTCAAATCCCATCACTAAATCACAGAGATCAAAGACAGGGTCCAGCCACCAGATACAACTCCTGTAGTGGACTAAGCCACATTATCAGTGGCTGAGAGCACTTGTCAAGTCACCCTGGAGTTGTGAGGGCTGCCAAGGCTCAGAGCTGGAAAATACACCATAGCTGTCTCTCGGTTTCTCTGGCCTTGCAAAAGGGCTTTGCTTGGGTATCTAGTTGGCATCAGGCACAAGTGATAATCTGATGTGAACCCAGGCAGTTATTCCATCCACTTTTGATGGAGGTCAGGGTGGTCAGCAATACCAAGAATGGCCCTCTCCACTTTGCTTCCCAGTGTTCAGTACAATGTCTCTTGACATATACCTAACCTCCAACTTGGTACTTGTGTGGAACATCTGGAGTACCTGCATTATACAGGGTACTAATATTAGGCCACAATTCCAGGTGGCTGATCTGGAAAGCTTGCAATTAAGCCATAAGATCCTTGTCAACCTGAAAGGTCACTCTGGGGGGATCAAGAGCCAAGGGAGTGGGTGTTCCATGCAGGATCTCAAAAGGGGTCCTGTTAAAATAGTAGGGGGTTTTCAGGGCCACAGGGAGGGGCACCAACCAGTCCAAGCCAGTCTCCAAGGTCAATTTAGTCAAGGTCTCTTGTAGGGGTTCTGTTTATTTTCTCTACCTGCCCTAAGCTCTGGGGATGAACATACAATGGGGCTTCCAATTAGTTCCCAATAGCTCTGCCAACCCCTGACTTATGTTAAGAGACAAAAGCAGGACTATTGAGCAATCCAATTATCTTTGGCACTCTGAACCTCTGGAAATTTTTCTTCTAACATATTCTTAGCTACCACAGTAGCTGTTTCCTGCTTGGTAGGCAATGTTTCAACACATCTAAGGAAAACATCTACAAACACTAGAAGGTATTTGTAACCCATATTTTCCTGGCTTAACTTCTGCAAAAATCGACCTACCAATAAACTTTAGGCAGTTCTCCCCTAGGTCTTTTGCCCTGTTTACTCTTGGCTGCATAAGCATTTACTTGCTGGCATACCTTACATTGTTCTACTATCTCTCTGGTCCAGAACCTGAGGTCTATTATATATACTTTAGGTCCCTTAACTGCTTGGACAAGCTTATTATCCCCTAAATTAGTCCATTGGTGCATTTGGCCCAATACGTTTTTTACTTGCTTTCTGGGGAGTATAGTTCTCCCTTCTCGTGTATGCTATTGTCCTACCTTCTCTTGGTAATAGTTGGTAGGGTGGCTAACAATCTGAGTCCTTTTTTCATATATATATTTAAGTGAAGCCATCTCTTAGTCCAGTCCCATTTCCAGCAGGTTTTCCTTGCAGGCCCATAACCATGATAGGCTCCTGTATAGCCTGGTTATTGCCCAGGGACACTGAGTCTCTTCCCTTCTGATGTCTTGAGCAGTGAATAATACTCACAATAATACACAGATTCTGGCTACATCTGATGGAATATTTCCTGCTTGTTTCTCTTCCATCTGATTTGAGCAGTCCTTTCTCTTGGTATATAGTCTTGTGGGCATGGGCTGTGGCAAAGGCATACCTGCTATCTGTGTAGATGTTGATCTTTTTGCCTGACCCCAGGTCCAAGACTTTGGTCAGAGCTATTAGCTATGTCATTTTGGCTATCATTCCAGGAGGATGCAGTTCTGCCCAGACCACCTTGTGCCCATCCACAATGGAGGCCCCTGCCTTGCATTATCCCTCCACCATGTAGCTGCTGCCATCAGTGAACCAGGTCACCTCAGCATCAGGGAGTGGCTGATCAACGGGTCCTTTCACTTGGGGTCAGAAAACGGAGTGGCCAGGTTGAGGGCCACTGATGACATGAAGGTCACCCAATCTGAATTTAGCAACAGAGTCTGGTAATGAGTCATGCAGGCATTGGTCAGCCATTGATCCTGGGGCTAGTGAACAATGCTTTCCAAGGCATGTCACAGACAGGTTCTGCCCCAGAGTCAATTTATCAGCATCTAAAACTGGTACCACTGCCACTATCCATAGGCAAGCAGGCCACTCAGCAGTGACAGGGTCTAATTTCTTTGACAGACAGGCAACTGGGGGTTTCCAGGTACCCAGCCACTGAGTGAGCACCCCCTTGGCTATCCCCCTGTTCTCAGCCACATAAATGTGGAACAGTCTACTGTCACCAGGCAGTCCTAGAGCAGGGACCTTGAGCAGAGCCTGCTTAATCATGTGAAAAGCCTTTGACCTTCCACCATTTTTAGTCAGGGGGTAGAGGGGATGGGTCAGCCAATTCAACAAACCTTGGGATCCATAGCCAGCAGAATCCAGCCCTACCTAGAAATTCCTGTGCCTGCTTGGGGCTTTTTCTCTGGCAGATTTGAGCCTTCTTGGCTGAGACAATGTGTCTCAACCCTCCAAGCTCCTCCAAGGGTATTTAGTCCCCTCTAGACAGTCTTCCTTTGTCTTTGGCCCCAGGTTTCTTCACAGGCAGGAGGGAAGTATTCCAAGCCAATTGGCACTTCTACAGGATCCTTTGTTCCAGGAACCTGACAATGTGAGGCCAGATTCTGTCCCAGGCCTCCCTCAACATCAGATATTGGTGCACAGAGATTGGGAAGTCTTGGGCTCTGAGCTCCATATGGATGGGAAACTGGTTGGTGGCCCTTGCCACCCCTGCTTTCTCAGCCCAGGCCTGGGAAAAGGCCTTAAGCCACCAGTCTGAGACCTGGGGTGCCCTGCCCAAGGTCTCAAAGAACTTGCATTCATCCTCTAGCCTGAGAGTCAGGATTCTCTTTAGATTCCTTCCCTTCACTTTTCTTTCTCTCTCTGCTCCTTTTCTTCCTCTGTCTCCCTGTTATAGTAGACTTTCTCAGCAATCTGCACTAAATCCCTCAAAGACTTATCCCGTCTTTCTAGCCTCTGACACTTTTTCTTGATATCTCTACTAACCTGGTCTGAAAGCCAATGTCACATTAGTTTTGTGCTCTTTGCTGCTGGGGTCATGGGGTGTTTATTGGTGCTCTAAAAAGGCTGCAGGCAACTCATCTGGTCTCTGCTTAACCTCACATACCATGGTCAAATTTGTGGGTTGTCATGCAGTCTCCTTGAGACATGCCAGTGGAGTTTGGTGGTAGACCTTGCCCCTTACCTTTTACAATATTAAAGTCCCAGTCAGGTCTAGTCACGGAAAACCAGCCTGGTCAATGAATGGTGACCCTGTGTCCTAGGGGGTATTCTTTCTGGCTTCTGGCTTCCTGCATTATAAATAAAACAGTCTCAAAGAGATTAACAGGCCCTTAGTGGGAAAGCCACTGTAATATCAGATGAGGTGGCACTCAGATTATATGTCCCCATCCAGGATGGGGAAGTTGGGAGTCTCCTTCTATTCCTCCCTCCAGTAAAGGGGGGGCGGGGGGGGTTGCAATGGCCCCAGTCTCCTATGGGCTGAGGATCCTGGAACAAGTACTGGCACTGGTAGGGCCATGAGAGTAAGGGTAGGGAGATATGGAGGAGGAGGGTCTTGGAGCAACAGGTCTGCTGGTGAAGGGTCTTGGAGGATCAACTTCTTCTCAGGTCTGGATCTCTCCTCCCGTGCTCCCTTCTTCCTGACAGCCAGAACCTGTGAGGTGGGTCTTAGGAAAGGAAGACTTTTAACCTTGAGGGGGGTGTCCCCCACTAGACTTTTCCAGGTAACTATATAGAATACTTGGTCTGGGTGCCTCAGGAATCCTGGCCTCTCTCCTCTCCTGCTTTGATCATGTGCAATTCGAAGATCCCTACAGGTGACTACCCTACTCTGAAAGTGGGCCATTGGGAGAAACAGAGAGTGACTAACTTGTTTTTCAATCTGTCCAATGTCCAAAAAATATCCATCAGTCTAAGTCCAAGAACATAGAACAAGATACTAACAAACACAGAGAAAAACAGTCAACCACACAGACAGCTCAACCCTGCCACGGGTGGGCATCCAGGTCCAAGAACACAGAAAAAGACAATTAACACAGTTTGCCTCTTTCGTGGGCCCAGTTACAGACACCAGGTGCTCCTGCCTATACGTCAGGAGCCAAGTAAGCCAGGTTATAGCAAGACTCAGCTCCTGCTGATATTGCCTTGCTGTTTCCAGAAGGAGCAGAGCCCTCACGATTTTCTCCGTGGGGGGTGGGGGGCTGAAGCATCTGTCAGCACCCACACATGGTCGTGATGTTAAAGCATGTCTGCCCATCCCAGTTAACCATACCAGACACGGTAGGCTCTCTGAGCCTCCTGACACTTGCAAGCAAAAGTTCAAACAGACTTACAGACTCAGATTCTGATGAACAGAAAGACAAACAGGAACCATGGTAAAAGCTCAAGACCTCTGAATCACTGCTCCAGTGTGTTCCCACAAGGAGTCACTTCCTGGCCAATGCACCAAATGTAAGACTCCAGGGAGCCTTAGCTTACCAGAGACTCCCTGAGTGGACCACATGGAACTGGGATTGATGCAAAAAGCAAGAAGAATATATTATTCAATTTCACTGGGGTTGTCCCAGACCCAAAGGAGAGGCGCTGACCTCCAGCACCCATTCAGCAATTTTTTCTATGGTTTCCAGGAGCAGAATAGAGCATTAGCAACTAGGCACAAAACGATATGGCAGAACAGTGCACACTTTAAACTAATTGGTCTTTAGGGAATGAGGTGACAAGGACTTCCCTTGTCTGAAGGTGGGTAACAGTCTGTCCTGTGTAATGTGTTCCCACTTGCAGGTCAGTTCTGCCCTGTTGTCTGAGACATGTTAATTAGCCTCTCCCTTCCAGAGGCACAAGTGTTTCATTGACCCTCCCAAAGTTCCTAAGCTGACCTTTTCACCTTCACAGAAGATGATCTTCAGAAAGCTCAGATATTCACCATAGCAGTTTCTCATCACTATGAAGAAATGCATTGAGTACATATTTATATGTCCTACATGGTTTTAGTCTGAATGGGCAAAAGGTGTGCTTATGAGGGCCAGTGATCAGACACAGGCAACTGTAATTCTTGAGCTCTTATCAACCTAAGACAGAGACAAGCACCAAAAAGGCTATTTGTCCAAACAAACACTAACAAGCTGTGCTTGTTCTCCCAGAAAGGGAGAACATATTTCCTAGAAGGGGTCATGGAATACAAGTAAATCTTGTGCCCTTTGTTCTGCTCATCTACACACACACATCTACATGGCTGCTGGACAGCTATAGTCTGTGAGCTGTATCTTGGTTATTATGAGCTGTTTGTCTAATATGGATTCATCAGTTAGTGCATACGATGTGTGTTCTTTCGTGACTGGGTTACCTCACTCAGAATATTTTCTAGTTCCATCCATTTGCCTAAGAGTTTCATGAACTCATTGTTTTTAATAGCTGAGTAGTACTCCATTGTATAAATGTACCACTTTTTTTTTTAATCCATTCCTCTGTTGAGGGACATATGGGTTGTTTCCAGATTCTAGATATTATAAATAAGCCTGCTATGAACATACTGGAGCATGTGTACTTGTTATATGTTGTAGCATCTTTTGTGTATATGCCTAGGAGTGGTATAACTGGATCCTTAGGTAGTACTATATCCAATTTTCTGAGGAAGGAAGCACTAGATTAGTTTCCAGGAAGGTTATACCAGCATGTAATTCCACCAGCAATAGAGGAGTGTTCCTCTTCTCCACATCCTTGCCAGCATCTGCTGTCACCTAAATTTTTGATCTTAGCCATTCTGACTGGTGTGAAGTGGAATCTCAGGGTTGTTTTGATTTGTATTTCCCTGATGACTAAGGAGACTGAAGCACCTAAAGAGGTGCTTCTCACTCATTCGATAGTCCACAGTTGAGAATTATTTATCTCTATACCCCATTTTTAATAGGGCTATTTGATTCTCTGGAGTCTCTGGAGATAAAATTATGTTGTATCTTTTTTCAAAGCCTAGATTTGCAAAATTCTCAATCATTAACAGAAATGTGGAAGGAGCTGAAAAATTTCAAACACACTATATATACAACCCTACACATCAAGTCAGTAAGAGTTCCTATTATTTCAGATTATTTCAGAGTTCCTATTTTGTTTGGGTTTTTGTTTCCTTGTTTGATTAATTGGTTGGTTTGTCACTTTTATTTGTCATTTGCAACTTGGTTTCCTTACGTAGTCCTGGTTGGCCTTGGAATTACCCTCCCTCTGCTTCTCAAGTGCTATGTAAAATGTTTTGACCACCATACCATTCCAGTTAAGTATTATACTACATATACACTTAGAGTTTTATTTTAAGTTTAGAATTTCATGATTGGGACTACATACCAAGTACACTGCTCCCACAATATCCAGTCATGTTCCTGAGAGCAGAGAACTTGTGCTTCTTTGAGACAATGCACTTAAAGGACAATCAGGTTAAGTTAGGCCAATCTAGAAACATGGACTGGAAAAAGCAACTCAATATGGGAAGAATTTTCCCATGATTAGACTAAAGAGTCATATTGAATGTAATTAGAAAAATAAAATCATCCTGAGTGAGGAAAAACAAACCATGAAAGACAGACATAGTATATACTCATTTATAAATGGAAACATCCAGTTATAAGCTGCAAAGTAAAAGATAAACATGCTGTAATCCATAAATCCAGAGAGGCTAAGTGACAAAGAGGACTGAAGACAGGATGCAAGGATCTCCCTGGAAAGGAAATAGACAATATTTTCTTTTCACCCTGATATCAACTTCCCACAAGAACAGCAAGGTATGGGACCATAACATATATATATGTAGAGGACCCAAATCAGATCTCTACAGACTCCCTGATTTCTGTGAGCCCCCATAAATCCTAATCAGTTGATTCTCTAGCCCATGTTCCCATGGTGTCCCTGACCCCTCCAGTTCCTATGATTCTTCTCTATATATGTGACCTTCAGAGCTCTGCTTATGTTTGGATGTAAGACTCTGTGTCTGCTTTGATCAGTTGCTAGGTGAAATATCTCTGGTCTTGATGATAATTATGATAAGCTCCAGACCCAGAACACTTTGTAAGCAGAACAAACTGCAAGTCAAAGCTTTTATAGCTAAGTTTGCAACCCAATCACTCCACTTATGGCCTTGCCTGCTTAGAGAAGATGGCCAGTTCTGGTCCCTATCCTCTCTTACTGGTAATCTGCTAGTCATACATTCCATGCTGCTTTCATAGATTCCATGAAGTTTCTATTGCACTAGGTTTCCACCTCATTCCCAATATTCTCCTCCACCACTTCACCCTTTTATCCCAGTATATTCTCCCTCCCCTCAATATTATCACTTCTGTTCCAAACCCATTTCACCCCCAGTCCACTTGGAAAAGCTATTTTATTTCCCCTTAACAGGGATACTCTTAAATTTCCTCCTACAGCCCTACTTTGTACTTAGCTTCTCTGGGTCTATGGATAACAGTGTAACCATCTTTTGCTTTACACCTAATGTATACTTAGAAATGAATACATTTCATATTTCTTTTTCTGAGTTTGGATTACTTCACTCAGGTAGCTCTTTTTTAAATGACATCTGTTGATTTCAAATTTCCTGACATCATTAATTTTAAGAGCTGAGTAATACACCATTGTATACCTGAACCACATTTACTTTACCCATTCTCCAGTTGAGGGGCATTTAGGCTATTTCCAGTTTCTGCCTCTTATGAATTAAGATGAATTAAGATGTAATTAGACACCAATAAATAGATAACCCAATTAAAAATTGCCCTAGCTGGGCAAATGCCTGTGTGTCATGATGGGTATATACCCAGATTTGGTATAGTTGAGCCTTGAGGTAGACTGATTCTCAATTTTCTGCAAAACAGTCATATTGACACAAAAGTAACTGTGGAAGACTACACTACCACCAATATTTGAGGAATGTTCCTCTTGCTGGACATCCTTGCCAGCATTAGCTGTCACTTGTGTTTTTGATAATAACCATTCTGACAGGAGTAAGATGAAATTGCAACGTCATTTTTAATTGCATTTCCCTGTTGGCTATGGCTGAGGATCCATGAATGTTGAATTTTTCTTTAAATGTTTTTCTCCAGATTCCTATGTTGAGAGTTCTCTTTGTAGATCTGTACACAAATTTTAATTGGGTTATCTATTTATTGGTGTCTAATTACATGAGTTCTTTATATATTTTAGATATTAGCCCTAAGTCAAATGTAAGGTTGGTGAAATCCTTTTCCCATTAGGTGGGCTGCCATTCTGTCCTATTAAATGTTTCTTTTCCTTTAAAGACCATTTTAATTCCATGAGGTACAGTTTGATCAACTGATGATAGTAGTGCCTATCTTACATTGTGTTCTGTTCAAGTTTTCTCCTCTGCCAAAGTATTCAAGATTGTTCCCCATATTTTCTTCTATCAGACTCAGTGTATCTGGATTATGTTGAGGCCTTTGATCTTCATGGACATAAGGTTTAACCAAGGTTGTAAACATAGGTCTATTGGCATTCTTCTACATATTGACATCTAGTTAGACCAGCACTATTTTTTTAAAGATTTTGTTTCCAGTGTATATTTTTCAGTCTTCCTCAAAATTGAATTATTCATAGGTTTGTGTATTTGTCTGGTATTTCAATTATCTTTATCAATGTATCTGTTTTTATGACAATTCCATGTAGTTTTTTATTACTACTTTTCTGTAGTTCAGCTTGTTATTCTTTTCCTTTCTTTCCTTTTATTTGTAATTTTGCAAGATAGAGTATATCTGTGTATTCTGAATGTCCAGGAAGTCATTTTGTAGACTAGGTTGGCTTTGAAATCACAGAGATCTACCTGATTTTGTCCCCAAAGTACTGGGATTAAAAACATGTTCCATTATCACACCAGCTTGCCATTCTTTTTTTTTCCCATGTTGCCTCATTATTTTTTATTGGATATTTTCTTTATTTACATTTCAAATTTTATCCCCTTTCCTGCCCCCTCCCCCAGAAACCCTCTATCTCATCCTCCCTTCCCCTGCTTCTATGTGGGTGTTCCTCCACACACCAACCCACTTCCACCTCCCTGTCCTCAGTTCCCCTTCACTGGAGCATCTATCAAGCCTTCATAGGACCAAGGACCTCTCCCCCTATTGATGCATGACAAGGCCATCCTCTGCAATGTATGCAGCTGGAGCCATGTGTACTTCTTTGTTAATGGCTTAGTCAGTCCCTGGAAGCTCTTGGGGAACTTGTTGGTTGGTATTGTTGATCTTCCTGTGGGGTTACAATACCCCTCAACTCCTTTGGTCCTTTCTCTAACTCCTCCATTGGGGACCCCATGCTCAGTCCAATGGCCGCAAGCATCTGTCTTTGAATTTGTAAGGTTCTGACAGGGCGACTCAGGAGACAGCTATATCAGGCTCCTTTCAGCATGCACTTTTTGGCATCCACAATAGTGCCTGGGTTTAGTAACTGTATATGGGATAAATCCCCAGGTGGGACAGTGTCTGGATGGGTTTTCCTTCAGTCTCTGCTCTAGACTGTATCTCCATATTTGCTCTTGTGGGTATATTGTGTTCTCCTTCTAAGAAGGACCAAGACACCTACACTTTGGTCTCCCTTCTTCCAGCTTGCCATTCTTAAGAAGCATTAACATTTTATTTTCTAGCTATCTGTGACACCACTAAGCCATGTGCACCAGCTTCAACTCTGTTTATTGAATCTGTATCCTCACTTTTAAGATTAATTTGTTCAGATATCTCATTTTCAGTTTTACTTTCATTTGTCTATTTCATTAAAAAGGACAATTATCTTTATTTTTATTTGTATGAAGCTTAACACTGTTTTAAATCATCTCAGATTTGCCTGTTGTCTAATACAGTATCTGAGAGTTTTCTCTACATTTAC
Organism: Mus caroli; assembly: GCF_978045245.1. Taxonomy (NCBI): domain Eukaryota; kingdom Metazoa; phylum Chordata; class Mammalia; order Rodentia; family Muridae; genus Mus; species Mus caroli. Next base: position 139,637 of record NW_028227337.1, on the reverse strand, counting down.
ATATACATATCTCTACATGTACATATTTGTAGTTTTTCTGATGAAAATACAATTTATATGTGAACATTCTTCAAACTAAAAGGCTTGCTAAATGCTACAATTAATACTGCATCAGATTTTTTTCTTTTCATTTTTGGAATGATTTTCTTTCTTTTTTTATTAAATTATTTTATTTATTTACTTTCCAAAAGTTGCCCCATTTCCTGGTCCCCTCTCCTTGAGATCTTCATCCTCTCCACACTCCCCTATCTCCCTGCCTCTGAGTTGGTGCACTCCCACCTGTCCACCCATCCCCACCTCATCCACATCAGCTTCCCTCTTCCCTGGGATGTCAAGTTTCCACCAGATTAAATGCATCCTCTCTCACTGAGACTATACAAGGCAATCCTCTGCTACATGTTTCCAGGGTCATGAACCAGCCCATGTTTGCTCCTTGGTTTCAGGCTTAGTCTTTCAGAGCTATGAGGGTCTGAGCTGGGTAACACTGTTGTTCTTTCTATAGGGTTTCAAACTCACTCAGCTCTTTCAGTCCTTTGTCTAACTCATCTATATTGGTCCCGACCTCAACCCATTTTTGGCTGAAAGTATATGCATTTGTCTCAGTCAGTTATTGGGTGAGCTTCTCAGAGGACAGCCATGCCAGTCTCCTATCTGTACACAAAATATGGCCACAGTTATAGTATCAGGATTTGGTGTACACACATGGGATGGAAGCCAAATTGATCGAAAGTGCTTTGTATCTTTTGCCACCAAAGATGCCATTGCGATTTTGGGGGAAATGTGATAATAAGAAATGTGATAATATTGCTACATGGATATAAATAATCTGGGTGGCTTTATACACGTTTGTGTACACAGCAGAAATTGGATGTTGTAAATTATGAAAAATAAAAGACATGAAGCTGCAATGGCATCTGAATATTGGGATGAATCTAGAGGACTTAAGAGGATAAGTAAGGGTGTGAAAATGATCAATGTGCACTTATGCATATATAACACTCTCAAATAATTAGTAAAAATGCTTTATTTCAAAAACCCCAGAATAAACATAAGCCTGACTTCAATCTACACAGGCAAATATTCCAAGTAAGCAGTACACTTCTGTGATGAAAAAAGAGTTCAGAGGAAATACTCTTAAACACCCATCCATATAAATTACTTTATACATACAATGGAAATTGTAATTTAAAAAAAAAACATTCACAATTGAAGAGTAACATGAATCTGTCCTTTAGGAAATATGGACTGAAGAAAGAGACACAAAGGTCATTCACTGTAACTCCTTTCTTCAGGTTTATTAATTCTGTTTCTATTTAGAGTTTAAACATATATCTGAGGATGTCTAGATATTGGAAATAGTTCTCAACTTGTTCTGTATTCATGAACTTCACATTGGCTCTTTGTGCTTTCTGCATCCCTCCTTGTAACACTGTGGGATCACAGAGCTCTTTACTTCCTAAGTATTCCTAATTGCTTCATTGCATTTGTTCCTGTGATATGCACACCTTTGCACTGACATATAATTGTTAGAAAGTCATTTAAAATTTTTTTCTCAGCCCTCTATGTTGATGGTGTTGTGGATCTAGAGTTGAGTTGAAAATCACTTCTGTAGTAGAAAGGAGACCTGTGAATAAATACCTACACATCAAGGGCCAGAATCTCATGTCAACACAGAACAGACTTAGCCTTTAAACTCAGCACTTTTTCTTGTGGCAATGCACAATATGCAGGTGAGAAGTGCTTTCATGTCAAGTGGTGGATAATTATAAACTTGAAACTCACCTAGATACAGAGATATTGACCATGATGCTATGACTGGAATTGAGACTTGAAATGATTTTAAGAGGAATTGGAAGATATTTATTGCAGAAAAATTTGTGTCAACTCTTCATGTAAAAATAGGATTTACCTCTACAAGATCCCAAAGACTCTCCTTGATATCTTTCTCCTTTAACTGGGATTCTGCTCTTCATTTCTTCTTTCTGCTGCCTAGGTATTTCTTCATCCTAATCTCCCTGCATTTTCATTCTACTTTTGATAAAAATTTGTTAAATTTCTAGCACTTATCAAGGAGAAACCTGCAAATAATAGCTACTAGGGCAGGTAAAAGCAGTTCTCTTCACTAAAGTGATACCAGGAATATCAACCACATTGAGGTCAGGCCTCATACTCAGGAATCATTGGGCAACAGTTTTCAGACTAATTTTAGTGATATTTTCCCCTTTTTGTCTTTGGTGTTGCCTTTTCTCAAGAAGGAGAATGAATATAAAGTTTAGTGTGTATGGGTTAAGGGGGTATTTGAGAGGAGTTGATCAATGTGATAGAATCTACTTTAATATACTTTATCAATTGTCAAAGAATAAACATTTTAAATGTTTGAACAATAATATGAAGAAATATAGATATTACACCTCAAATTCTAAAATTTCTTCAATAATCCAAAATATTATTATCCAAAAAAGATTTTTTTTTTGCTTCACCAAAGCCTTTTACGATGTTGAATTGAAAATGTATGTGTGACAGATGGAGAAAAACTAACACGTGTGTGTGTGTCTTATTTCTCTTGGACAGCTGTGTGTGATTTGATGTGGAAAGCAAGTTCATATTGAAGACTGATTTTGGTTAGTTGAGAAAAAATTTTGGCAATTAAGTATTATGCTGCTTATGCAAATGAATACCAGGGAAAGTAGCTATTATCGTTCTATATTACACAGTTAACTACCACCATAGGCATTTATCCATCATAGTCTAGGGATTAAGGGTGAACATTGACTAATGTGAATCTGTTATGCTGTGAATCTGAGGACCAGAGTATGAAATGAAACCAGGATGTTATAAGGAACAAAAAAAATATTGGAGTTGAGTTTAGACTATAAATTAATATCCCTCTCATATGAGTCAGAAAGAAGAATGTCCCTTTAAAAGATGTGTCTATTAGTTGATTCCAAAGATTCCACTCAGCCAAGAGTGGACAGAGGCACAAAATACATTGGTCCCTCCTGTTTGTGGAATAATGGGAAACACTATTCTCCTAGGCATGTATCTAAAGATGCTCCACAATATTACAAGGACACATGTTTCACTATGATCCTAGAAACCTTATTTATCTGAGCCAGAAGATAGAAGTAACCCAGATGTTCCTCAACTAAAGAATGGACAAAGAAAATGTGGTTGATTTACACATCATGATACTATTCAGCTATTAAAACAAGGATATCATTATTTTTGCTGGAAAAATGGATGAAACTAAAAAATATTATTCTAAGTAAAGCAACCCAGACTCCAAAAGACATGGATTATATGTACTCACTGTAAAGTGAACATTAGCCAAAATGTATGGAATACCTGTGACACACCCCAGAGAACCTAAGATGTTAAACAAGAAGGAAGGCACAAGTGAAAATCCTTCCATCCCACTTAGAAATGGAACAAAATAATCATGGGAGGCAGAAGGAGGGAGAGACCTGGGTGATAGAGGGAGAGGACAGGGAAAATGATGTGTAGGGAGGGAGGAAAAAGGCCCAGATGTCCAATAGAATGAATGGAAATATGCAGCTGCAAGGGTAGGGGTAGGTGTAACCTAGAAAGTTTCAGAGATGTAAGATGAGATAAATTTCCAGGATACAATGTGGGGACCTTTGCCAAAATGTCCAACATTATGGATATGGATGCTGAAGAACACACTTCCAGTAGATAGATAAGACCCCCAGTGAAAGAATGGGGGACACCAAACCATCTTCAAATTTTTTGACCCAAAGTTGTTCCTGCCAAAATGAAATGCAGGAATAAAAGTGGAGCAGAGACTGAACAAATGGCCAACCAGTGACTAGGCCAACTTGGAATCCATCTTATGAGCAAGCAGCAGTCCCTAACACCATTACTGAAGTTATGTTGTGCTTGCAGACAGGAGCCTATCATGGCTGATCTCTGAGAGGCTCAACCTGCAGCTAACTGAGACAGATGCAGATACTCACAGCCAAGCATTGGACTGAGGTCTGGGACCCCTAAAGAAAGAGTTAAGGGAAGGACTGAAGGAACTGAAGGGGGTGGCAACTCCATAGAAATACCAACAGTGTCAAAAATTCTGGACCCCTGAGAACTCCTAGAGACTAAGCCACCAACCAAAGAACCTATGCGCATTAGGCCAAGGCCCTTGGAACATATATAGCAGAGGACTACCTTGTCTGTCCTCAGTGGGAGAGGATGTGTCTAATCCTGTAGAGACTTGATACTCCAGGGAGGGAGCTTTTCAGAGGCTAAGGGCAGGGCATAGGAGGGGAAGAACTCTGAGATGGGGTATTAGAGAGGCAACACTTGGGATGTAAATAAATAAAATATTCAATACTACTACTACTACTAACAATAATAGTGAATTAATAATGGCATGTGGATAGTCAGATATCTACTTGATGATACAACTACAACTATAAACCTAGAAATATGTACCTGTATCATTTATAGTCCTGGCAGTCAGCAAAAGCATGCCTAATCTAGGCTATATGAAAGCCTCTTAGCAAAGAGGAGCAATTATTCTTTTCTTTATAAACAGTTTGCAGTGTTTTGAGATTTGTTTGTTTGTTCATGTGTTTTGCATCATATAAATATTTTACTTGCATGGACGTATGTTTTCCTTTGTTTTTATTTTGATATTTTCTTTATATACATTTCAAATTTCAAATGCTATTCCGAAAGTTCCCTATACCCAACCCCCGCCCTGCTCCCCTACACACCCATTATTGCTTCTTGGCCCTGGCATTACCCTGTACTGGGGCACATAAAGTTTGCAATACCAAGGGGTCTCTCTTCCCAGTGATGGCCGACTAGGCCATCTTCTGCTACATATGCAGCTAGAGACATGAGCTCTGGGGGGTACTGGTTAGTTCATATTGTTGTTCCACCTATAGGGTTGCAGACACCTTCAGCTCCTTGGATGTTTTCTCTAGCTTCTCCATTGGGGGCCCTGTGTTCCATCTTATAGATGACTATGAGCATCCACTTCTGTATTTGCCAGACACTGACATAAACTCATATGAGACAGCTATATCAGGATCCCTTCAGCAAAATCTTGCTGGCATATGCAGTAGTGTCTGGGTTTGGTTGTTGATTATGGGATGGATCTCCGGGTGAGGTAGTCTCTGGTTAGTTTATCCTCAAAGAATGAAGATGTATGTTGTTCTTAGTGGGTGGATTGTTTGGATTTACGAAACCATGCTTGACAACAATGTCTTGACTATCCATGTAACCCCCATAACATGCTAGGGCATGGCTTAGCATTGAACCTTTCTTTCATTTTTTTCTTCTTCTAGGAGCACACTGAGTGCTCATGGACTCATGGGAAAAGTTTCTTTGCAACACATTGTAATTGATTTCTTGAACTTATTTGTTCAATTTGTTCATATTTTACTCCAAGATAATATTAAGGGAAAGTGACTTAAAAGTAATTTTCAATCCTTTAGGTAGATGGTATTACAGACATACAATGGTTCTGAAAATAACAATTGCTCTGTTTGGAAAGACTGAAGGAAATCCTAAATTTACTTGTGAGGGAAGTGAAAACAGATAGGTCAGCTGCAGCAATTCCTGGAACACTACTGAAGTGAACAGTCCTGTTAATATTCTTGGTAATCGGGTGGACTCCCTTCTCATCACCCAGAAAGAAAACTAGCATGAGCTAGTGGAGGTGTTTTTTTTTTGTTGTTTTGTTTTGTTTTGTTTTGTTTTTTGGTTTTTTTTGTTTTTGTTTTGTTTTGTTTTGTTGAGTTCCTCAGGATATCAGAAGAGCTACTCAAGGCACCAGATCTAGGAACTGAGCCTTGGGGCAACTTTTTCTGAAGATGTCCCTATGGATGTACTGGAGAAAAGTCTTTGTGACACTAGGGCCAGAGAAGTGACCTCTCCTTCCTGTGTGTTCTCTGCAGCACTGTGGTTATAAGTGTATTTGAAGGGTCTGGGACATTCCTCATATTTATGTGGTTTGGGGACTCAGTGGAATCTCTTTTGGTGACCCTCACATGTAGAGATTGCCTCATAATTCTTGCAAACAAGGACAGGCTCAGAGGAAGGCTGCCTACCTGGAAAACTACCCTAAAGCCCTCCTTTGTGCTTATCTTTACTAGGACTGTGAATGATAGCATGATTGCCTTTTGCTTTTCAATTAATGTCCACTTACAAAGGAGAATACACCAGATTTGGGGGGGGGGTCTGGATTACCCCACTCAGGATGGTCTTTCTAATTTCATCCATTGAGTTCAAATTTCATGATACTATTACTTTTAATAGCTGATTAATACGCCATCATATAAATGGATCACATTTTCTTTATCAACTCTCTAGTTGAGGGGCATCTAGGCTGTTTCCAGTTTCTGAACATTATGAATTAAGCTGCTACGAACCTAACTGTGCAAGTGCCATTATAGTGTGGTGGGCCATTCTTTGGTTATATACCTATGAGTGGTATATCTGGACCTTGTGGTAGTTTGATTTTCAATTTTCTTAGCAATTGGCAAACTAATTCCGAAAGTGGCTGTAGAATATTGCACTTCTGCCAACACTGGAAGAATGCTCCCCTTGCTTCACATCCTTTCCATCATGATCTGTCATTTGTGTTTTGATCTCAGCCACTCGGTCAGGTGTAAGATAAAATGTCATTTTTATTTGCAGTTCCATGATTACTATCATCAAGGATGTTGAGCAGTTGAGCATTTTGTAAGTGCTTCCCATTCATTTGACATTCTCTTGAGAATGCTCTCTTTTTTTTTTTTTTTTTTTTTTTTGAGACAGGGTTTCTCTGTATAGCCCTGGCTGTCCTGGAACTCACTTTGTAGACCAGGCTGGCCTCGAACTCAGAAATCTGCCTGTCTCTGCCTCCTGAGTGCTGGGATTAAAAGTTTGTGCCACCATGCCCGGCTCTGTACTCCATTCTTAATTAGGTTGCTAGGTTTGTGGGTGTTTAAAATCTTGAGTTCTTATATTTTAGATATTAACTCCCTGTCAGATGTAAAGTTGGTGAAAATCTTTTGCTATTCTGTGGGCTATCATTTTGTCCTATTGATGAGGTCTTTTGCCTTAAAGGACCATTTTGGTTTCTTGGTATTCAATATATTGATTGATGACATAGCTTCCTGTACTATTGGTGTTCTGTTCAAGAAGTCTCTTCTACCAATGTATTCAGGACTATTTGCCACTTTATCTTTTATCAGACTCAGTGTATCTGGTTTATGTTGAGGTCTTTGATCTAATTGGATTTGAGATTTGTCCATGGTAATAAATATAGTTCTATTTAAATTCTTCTGAATATGGACACCTTGCTAAAGTAAAAACATTTGTTCAAGATGCTTTCTGTTTTCTGTTGTTTATGTCTTGTTTATCAACATTCAAGTACCCATTGTATTGTAGAATTAAGTCTGGTTTTTCGATTCTGTTCCCTTGACTAACATCTGTTTTTATGATAATGTCATTCCATTTTTTTTACTATAGCTCTGTAGCACACCTTACCAATCTCTTTTTCTCTTTTCTTTTCTTTTTTCCCTTTTTTTTTTTTTTTTTTTTTTGTTGTTGTTTTTCAAGATAGAATCTCTGGGTAGCCCTGTATGTCCTGCAATTCACTCTGTAGACCAGGATGTCTTTGAACTCTCAAAGACTGGCCTGCCTCTGCCTCCCTGTACTGGTACTAAAGGCATGTGTCACCACCATCCCAGCTTGCCATTCTCAAGAGGCAATGACATACTGTTTTCTAAATAACTGTGGCATCACTAAGCCATAAGCAGCAGCCTCAAGTGTCTTTACAGGGTCTGTATCCACACTCTTTAGGTTGTTTTATTTATATATTTCACTTTTAGTTTTACTTTCATTTGCCCATTTCAAAAAAAAAGAAAGGACAATTGTCCTTATCTTTTTTTTGAAAGAAGTTAAATATTGTTATAAATCTCTGATTTAATTCTTAGCATATTAACTAATGAACTATCTATGAGATTTCTCTGCACATTACTGAAATTATTACTTGGTGATCAGATCCAAAACATCTGAGGATTTTGTTCTCATTTTATACTTGTCAGTAATTTGTCTTATCTTAGTGAATCTTTCTTTGACAAAATACAATTTGGATATAAACATACACTAAAGAAAGATGGTTGTTAAATACTATATTTTGTCCTGGCTTAGATTTTTTTTTTTACAAGGATGCTTTGTTTCCTTTGCCCCAAAGGTAGTACTATGATTACTGGAAAAATATGAAATACGCTAAGGGATGATATAATGTTTCAACATGTATAAATAATCTGGATAGCCTCATACACCTATGTGTACATAGACAGCAGAAACTGGATGTGTGGTTATAAAAAAAAAGAGAGAACATGAAGCTACAAGAGGTTGGGAATGTGAGGGTGGATCTAGAAGACGTTAGAAGGTGTGTAAGGGAATGAACATGACCAGGACTGTGAAAAGTAGCCTTGTTTCCAGTTGAGCTAAGACTTGAAACCCCAGTGATGCTGAAGGGACAGTAGGTGTTTTACCTGTTCCTCTGCATGAGGCCACAGCTCTCCATATATTTGTGGCCATCAGTCACATAAGGGCAACACCCTATCCCCTTCAAATGTAGAGGACATGACCACAGGTCACATAGGCTCAAGACAGAGCTCCATTTTAATTAGGTACTTAAAGGCCTGGAGGCTTAGACAGTAAACTTTCCTTCCCAGACACTCCTCCCTGCAAAAGGCCTTTAACCTCAGGCTTGCCCTGAGAAGTGGGGTATGGTTTTAATCATCATCTTTCTGCCATTAAAATAAATGCCTTAAAACCATGGATGACCTCTTTTCATAGGGATCTGCTATGGGAAGCCTGTAGAGCTGCTGTCTAACCTCCTATAAAAGGCCTCTCTATGCTCTCAGCCATGGCCACCACCAAGCCAAGTCCAAGCCAAACACTGTCAAGCCAAGGACTTTCCCTCAACGAACCAGCCAGAGCTCCCCTTTTACTCTCCCCTCTCCCCCCTCCCTCGGGCTAGATCTAGCTCAAAGGCCCCCACTCTGTTCTCAGCTCTTCCAGGGCTTCCAGTGGAGCCTGGGTGTCCACGAGCTTGAGAACCAGACTGCCCTGGCCTCCTTGCAGGCCCAGGGACAACCCCCAACCCAGCCACTTCAGGATGTCCCACATATCAGACTATGCTTCCCAACCCCTGAATTGGTGTCCCTGGGGCTGCTTTATTGCCCTACACCACCCTAGTGACAGTGTGGGGTAACTACAGTGGAATCCCCCCCCCCCCCCCCCCCGCATCCTGCCTCCCTGAGTAGTGGAGCCCTGTGGTGGAGTGGATGCGGGACTCCATGAACCCTACAATGACCAATGTTCATTTATTAATTGGCTAATTAATAAACAATACATAATTTCAAACTACACTAAGAATCACAAGGCTTTCTCTTCAGTCTGCATAGGCAAACATGCATGTGTGTACTACAATATGTTGAAAGAATAAGTCCAGAGCAAACTGATCTTGAATAAGAGTCACACATTAACTTTCCGTATTAATGACTTTATGCATATATTGGAGTAAACTGTAATTCAAAAGGAATGAATGACAATTGCTCAGTAAAATGAACCTACCTTTAAAAATATCACATTAATAAAGGAAGACAAAACAAATTACTGTAACTCCTTGATTCAGGCCTATTAATTCTGTTGTTCTTCAAAGTTTAAACATATATCAGAGTATTTCTGGGAATTGAAAAAGGCTCTAAGACTGTACCACATTTATCAAGATCATGAATCAACTTCATATTCTTAGCACTGGCTTTGAATCCCTTGTGACACTGTGGGCTCACACAGATGTTTTCTTCCTTATTATTCTTAACTGCTTCATTGCATTTGATCTTGTGATGTGGACACATTTGCACTGTTGCTTAATTTATTGAAAGTCATTTAAAAGTTTTCTCAGTCTTTATGTAGATGGTGTTGTGGATCTAGATTTGAGCTGGCAAACATGCCAGTCAGCAAGCAACATGAAAGAAAAAGTGAGTGAGGAACCCTGCAGATGGAGTATTACAGCAGAGTGGTCTTGGGATTCACATTTATCTCCCATTAATTCTGATTCTGTGTAGTCACATGTGGCTTCTTCCATTGTTGTAAATACTTCCTGTTTTACACAGAGGTTTAGATCCCAAATTTTGCATGAACATGGTCAAAGTATTAACTATGGAATGAGATAAGGGCAAGAAGCAACCAGAAATAGTCTGAGCATAATATAAAAAATGTCTAAGGATGAACCAGATTAACTTTTTCTACACAGAGAGGAAAGTATATTTCCTTCTTATAAAACATTAATGATTGATAGACCAGATGAGGAATTAAAATGAGTGGCCAGAAACCAGGAATTTTGGGTTCTCCTTTTTCATTCCATTTCTATTTTTTTGCTACTAGCATGTTTCAGCAAATATTGTCTCGTAGCCTAGACTATACTCATAAACTTATTAGGCAATGGAGAAAATTGTTTGAGACAGACTCTCTCTTATTCAGCAATTTCTACCTGGGGTGAAGTATCCCTGAAGCTCATAGAGATCCTCTTGTCTTCATTCTCCACATCTCTTAGGAAGCAGATATAACAGAAATGCACTACTGTAATAGACTTCCCAAAAAATTATTTAATGTGTTTATGACTAAGTGTATTATGTATGTATCTCATGTGTGAAAGAGGCTTTATATGTCATAAGAGGCATGGTTTCCCTGAATCTGGAATTCCAAGACTTGTAATTCTGTGTAATTATTGTGAACTAACCTGGATCATCTGAACAAGTAATAGAGATTCTTAAATACTGAGCCATCTCTCTAACTCTTAGATGTGAGTTTTGCTGAGCTGTTTAGATGAAAACTCAGGTCATCATAATTCTAAATCCAGTGCTTCTATCCCACAAGTGCTTAAAATTCAACAATGTAACTCATGTGAGAGGACTGAATGTTCCAGCTAGAAGAAGCGAAAACCAGACAGTGTTCCACACATTCTTCCCATTACGTACTTTACTATGTAGGAACTAGTTTTGTCTTTTCACTATGTGGAACCCTCAGATGGAATTTAGATCCTCATATTAGTGGGCAAGGGCTATTATGTGAGGAGGTATTTCATCAGATGTTTTCAGTGTACCCCAGCACTAGCAAGTAACCTACAGGTGATAATGGCTGATTATTGATGTTGTACAATACAATAGTATCCACACATAGATACCAAAATAGTAAATACTTTCCAATTATTGATTCCACAATGACAGTAAGACAGGAAGGAGCTTGACTTGGGAAATCAGGTAAAGCCAGTAGAGAAAAGGAATTCTGTGCAGATGGAGGTACTGGATTGAGGCTGGTCAATGGATTCACTTGCAGTTCACTTCTAGTAGTATACTAAACAGGCAAGGAGTTTTACCTGTTAAAAGGCTTAAATAATGGTAAGGAGATAATGATATCTACTTGATGACACTTGCACAACCATAAATCTACTAATTATGTACCTACGCAGTATGCAGTCCTTGGAACTGAGGAACTATACTAGAGTATCACCATGTGTTTAGCTGTTTTGCACAAGGCTATAAGGAACAATTAATGTTTTCTCATGGAGCTAGTTTGCAGTTATTTGTGGTTTATTTTGCAGGCTATGCATATTTTGCCTGAATGTATGTATGTATGTATGTATGTATGTTGTTAATGTGTTGGTTGTGTGGATTGGTTTATGTAACCACTTTTGGCAACAAAAGTCTTGAATTCCAATGTCATCTCCAATACTGACTAGGGCATTGCTTAGTATTGAAACGTTGTGCCATCTATGCTTTTTCAAGGAATACACTGAGCATTCCAAGAACTCATGGAAAAAGAGTCCTTCCAACTTCTTGAATTTATTTGTGTAATTTGTTCTTCCTTTTACTACAAGATAATATTAAATGAAAGTGACATGAAAGTTTTAATCCTTCAGATAGACAGTGCTATCAATACAAATTTGTTATGAAAATAACAATTTGCCTATATGGAAAGAGACCTGGAAATAATAAATATATTTTCACTGGATATGAAAACTGTGAAGACTATAATATTTTCTGGAATGCTACTGAAATAAAGAGTGGTGTTAATAGTCCTGGAAATGAGATGGACTCCCTTCTCATTATCCAGGAAGAGAGGTAGTCTGAGCCTGAATATAAAGGTAATTTTTGTGGAATTCCTTTGGATGCCAGAAGAGCAAATCAAAGTATCTCCAGTTCCTAAGATGTAAGCCTGGGGCAAGCTTTTATCAAGATGTTCCTATGGTTGAATCAGGGTTTGCATCTGAGGCAGAAAAGCAACTTTGGGGCCATTCGCTATCTGCAAGTGTCATGAGGAAAACTCCACATGTGAGATTCACTGAGGTATTCTATTGATTCCCTAACCATACAAATATTAGGAATATTCCAGAGCCTTCACATGTACTGTAACTATTGTTCTACAGAGAACACATAGATGTAGAAGTCATTTCTCTGTCCCTACTGTGATAAATTTCTACATGAACAAACCAAGGAATCATTAAGAATGAGACTTTTAATGCATATATGAGGTATAAAATAGCTAAAGGTATCAGAAAGTCTCCAGAGTAGGTATAGTACATCCTACAGTAGACATGCCCTGTGGACTGAATAAGTCACTAGAGAAGATAGAAGAGTTGTCAGAGGTGAGAGAGTCTCCAAGGGAAGCAAGAAGACAAAGTGCCAAGAGAAGAACCAAGTGAAAGAGAACCAAGAGAAAAACTAGGAACCCAAAAGCACATGGTGAAAATATCTGGGTTTTATAAGAAAAAGAAACTGGGGAGAGAAAAATGAAACTCATGGGTTAGACAGGATTAAGGTACAAGGATGTAGTGAGAAGGGCTGGGAAGAGCCAGGACTCTCTAAGAGGTACTTGCAAGGCTCTGATAATATGACAGCTAATATGTGTTTTGATATGCTAATAGGCATATAACTTAGCCATTTGTCCTGTGTGTCTATGGAATCAAGTTTTGAGATGTTGAAACTGTGTGAAAGGCTGAGTGATAGGGTAAGGTCCTCTAGGAAAAAGTCCATGTAACATTCTTATACTTTAATAGTTTTGAAGTTCCCTCTGAGTACCTCTCTGCCATAAGTTTTGTGCTCTAAGGACTGACAGAAAAGTTCCTGTCTATATTCCTAATTGCTTTCTTGGAGTAGCTCATATAATTTGCACTTCTTGGTTTGTTTAGTTTTGTACTGTTTTCTGAGATGAAGGTGATTAAAAGTTACTGATCCTTGTGGAGAAGCTGTCATCATGGGTCCAGAGTTGAGGTGAAAACCACCAATGTTCTGGGAAAAAATACCAGGAGATCATGACCCTTTAAATGAGCAAGAGTGTCTCAACATAGTTTCAGCAGAGATTCACATCTCAAGGTGAAAGACATAACCATGGTATCAACAAGCACAGAAGTAAGTGACCAGAGCACAGGAGTAGTAAAAACTAAGATATTAGAAAGAAATCCTTAGAAAAGCCAGGCATGTGCTCTCTATTCATCTTATTTTCCTCCTGAGTGTCTCTCTTAACCTTAATTGTACTTAAAATATGTATTAAGGATGTATTAAAACATCTCTGCTGCAAAGAAAAATGATGGAAGGAGAATGGAAGGAGTAAGGAAGACGACTTTTTAAAAAAGAAAATATAAAGTAAAGAAGAAAGAAAGAAATGAAGGAAGGAGGGAAGGAAGACAGATGTGAGGGAGGAAGGGAAGGAAGGAGAGAGAGACACAGAGAGATACAGAGCTAAGGAGGGAGGAAAACGCAAGATAGACCAGTTAAGGGAAAGGCACTCAGGTACTGTTTAGGAAGTGGGAACTTGAATGCACTTTTGGGTAAAATTGAAGTAATTTCTGGTGAGAGTAGACTATCTCTCCCTCAGCTGAATGATCCCTGTTCTTCTAATAAGTTCCTGCTGTGTCTCTCTTATTATTGCTATCACCTCATTTTCTTCTTTCTTTTCTTCACTTAGCCTCTGTCTCTATCTCTCCTTTGTGTTTTGTCTTTATCTTCTTTATCACCTTATCTCTGTCACTTTTTTTGCATGTGTCTTCCAACTTTTGGTTTTTAAAAGATTTTTTTTGATTTTTCATTTTTCTATAATGATGGCACTGGAGTTCAGACCCAGGAATCTTAAGGCTAAATGAGTCATGATCTACATCCCCATCTTATGCTAAAGAGCTTGAAGTATTTTACTCTTCTAATTCCTTCTACTTACCTATTATTTGTTCCTGAAAATGCTACATTCAATTTTTTTGTTTCAAGAATTGTAATGTAGAAATAGGTTATATAAATATTGATATTAGTAATTAAAATTATATCATCAAATATAGCATTACAGGGTGATTTTCTATGAGGAAAAATAAATTTTGTAGAAGATTGAGAATTAGAATTAAAAGTAAAATGAATAACAAGAAAGTAGTAAATGCATAGTGGGAATAAGTTTATTTTCTTGGTACTTCAGCTATTCTGAAATATGTCAGATATTTTCCTGATTCTGTTTCTAATCATCCCTTAGATTGGTTGATATAGAACACCAGCTTACTTGTTAGAAAGAACATGCCGACTCAAGGTTCTTTTAAACAAAGTGGTAAACAAGGATGTCTACCACTTGAAATTTTACCCACATGTTCAGCTTTCTCTATTGCAATGTCATAGTCACTGTTGAGAATATCAGAAGTTGCCATATATCTGCCTGAGGTCAGGAGTTACTGTTAATAAGTAAAACCCAAAACAACAACAACAAGACTCTGTCGTATCATAATCTTTTCTAATACAGATCTAAATCTTCCTTTTTTACACAAATATGAAAATCTATCATGGTGACCCTAAGTTTTATATCAGAAAGATATAAGCACAAGTCAGTGTCCTGTATAGTTATCACTATAGCTCCACACTACAAAACATAGCGAAAACTTCTCATTTATTAACCATATATAATATTGGATTTCATTATGAAATTTTCAAAAACACTTATTTTTGTTTCTCTTCTTCTAGATTTCATCATTTATCCCTCCAACCTCTTGCACTTCTATCTAACCTTTATAAGCCTATTCACCCTTTGACACATATGCTGTGTTTCCTGCCCTAAATTTGGTTCCTCAACATCTCTTTGCTCTACATTTTTCATCTGTTTTCTACTTTTATAGTCCATAATGACTTTTTCTCCACATACATTCATATGGACATGTCCTGATTTGACAAACAACATGTGATTTTTGTTATTTTTGCATCTATCATCTTGCTTAACTCTTTCTCAATCCATCTCCTTACTGAGTATTTCATGTTTTTATTTTCTGTTATAGTTGAACAAAATTCCTCCATGAATTTCCGTCGTCTACTGATGAACATATAGGATGGACATCATGTTTCGCTACTGTGAAAAAAGCAGCAACTCCTGTGAAAAAAAGCTGTGCAAACTTCTCTGTGGTAGGACAGAGAGTTCTTTGAGTATATATCCAGAAACTATATAGTTGTGTTATATGGTAATTCTAATTTTAATTTCTTGACGTATCTTTGTATTCATTTCTATGATGAATGCTTCACTTTACCCTCTCACCAGTTTAGAATGACGATTGCTTTTCTCAACATTACATTAACCACTTGTTATTGTCTATTCTCTTCATGATAATCATTCTAAGGTGTCCAAAGTAATCTCAAAGTATATGTAATTTTCATTTCACAGGAATGCTAAATAAGACGACCACTTGTAAAAAGCATTTACTACTTTCTTCTTTAAAGAAATTTCTGTCAATTTCATTACCCAGTTTGTTGACTGGAGAGTTTGTAAAGATATAGCTTAATCTACATTTTTGTTAAAGATGGTAGGTATTAAGTTCCTGATTGAAGTAAAAAAGTCAATATTTTTCTACCATTCTGTAGGTTTTACCTCAGTAGGCTTTTACTTTCCTTTAATGTGAACAATGCTATTCTAATTTCTTTGTTCTTTGTCCATATTATTGAGTCTTGTTACCTTTATCTACCTCTAGTGTACTAACATTTTCCTCTGAAAGTTGTAGCACTTTGGCATAATAATAAATTAACAATTTTTGTGAAAAGTGAGAGGATATAATCAAATCCAATTTTTATGCATTCTGATACTTATTTTATACAAAATAATTCAGGGTCAGAAATTCTGACTACCAAATACTAAAGAAAGAAATGATGGGGGCTTTTCAAATTCTATCTGACCACTGCTGAGACTCAATTGGGCAATGGAAGGAAAACTCAGACCATTCATTTATTCTTCTTACTCAAAAGTAGTCATTTCCTGTATGGCTTGGTTTGTTTCAGGATCACAGATTCTTTTAACATGTCAATTGGAATTTGGTCATGATATATCGGTTTAATAAAGAAAAACAATACTAACATAGTTGATAAAACAATACTTTCCTATAAAATCTGCACATGGATTCTTACTTCACTCAGCAGCTTTAACTCTTCACTCTTATACTCAGCAGCTTTAACTCCTGCCTTTATTTATGATGCTTTGTTTTGGTTAACACCTGTTTACACAGAATGTGATAATTTCTCAGCACAGCTTTGATTTGCATCTTTTCATTGTATTCCTTTAATTATAGGTGATATTGGGCCTCATTTTGCACACCTCCTTGACATCTGAACAGTTTTGTATAACTTGTTTTATAGTTTATGTTGTTTTTCAAATGTAGATTCAAATATTATTGCAGGATAGAGGGGTAAGCCAGTTATTAAGAGTGCATATTGGTATTACTTTCTATGTGAGTTAACTTTGTAGCTTCTATTTGTGGCTTACAATCTTCTGGCCCCTGCTGGCACATTCACTTGCATGTAGCCACTCTCATAATTAAAAACATATAATGAAAAACTGTATAAATTTAAAATTAAATATGCTATATATATATATATATATTAAACTCCAGGTTTCATTTCCCTCTCGTTCCACCATCCTACTCCTCCACATCCCATACCTCCTTCCCATCCCCCTTTCTCAACAAGGATGCCCCCAGGCCCGAACTCTCTGCTCCAGACCTCTAAACTCCATGGGGCCTCCAGTCTCTTGAGGCTTAGGTGCATCCACTCTGACTAAACTCAGACCCAGCAGTCCTCTGCTGTACATGTATTGAGGGCCTTATATCAGCTGGTGTTTGCTGCCTGGTTGGTGTTCCAGTATCCGAGAGATCTCAGGGTCCAGGTTAATTGAGACTGCTGGTCCTCCTACAGGGTTGCCCTCCTCCTCAGCTTCTTCCAGCTTTCTCCTAATTCAACCACAGGGGTCAGCATCTTCTCTCCATTGGTTGGGTGCAAATATCTGCATCTGACTCTTTTAACTGCTTATTTGGTCTTTCAGAGGTCCTTTTTGTGATAGGTCCTTTTTTAGGAGCACTCTATAGCCTCAGTAATAGTGTCAGGTCTTGGAGCCTCCTCTTGAGCCAGATCCCACTTTGAGCCTGTTGCAGTTCTTTCAGACAGAAACAATTATGGGTCAGAGTTTTGACTGTAGAATGGCAACCCCATCCCTCACTTGATGCCCTGTCTTTCTGCTGGAGCTGGGCTCTACAAGTTCCCTCTCCCCAATGTAGGGTATTTCATCTAAGGTCCCTCTCTTTGAGTCCTAAAATTTTCAAATATTAACTGCTGTTTTTCTGAATAAGTTTGGTATTTCTTGTGCATTTCAGAATTAATAAATTTTAAAAATTCTGTTTTTGAAAATTGACATCAAGTTGTATTGGTTAGGTAAAGAAATGAATGTATTTAGCATTTTTGGAATGAGATTATAGAGTTTTTTGTTATATAACTCTGGCAGCCTTAGATATAAATCTGTAGACCAGGTGAGCCTCAAATTCATTTGTCTGTGTGATACTATCTCTTGATGGCTATGTTGAAGGTCATGCATTACCTTATCCAGCAAAAACATTAATCTTAAGGGAAGATATTCAAACTTTCCATACAAAAAATAGAGAATACTTAGTTTAACAATTAATAATCCTTTGAATGTTCTTCAGTGGGAGAGCTATACAAATGGAATAAAGTGATAACTACGTTCCTTTAGATAACATCATGAAATAGTACACACTGATAATATATTTCTAGGGACTCATAACCATATTAAATTTATTTACTTTTTTAATAGGAAAGAAAATGGCTTTTGAAAACTTTGCAATGGGAATTTTTCTCTTCTCCCAGATTACAGTGGGAATGCTTGGAAATTCTTCAATACTATTTTATTATAGCATTTTGATATCAACTAGAAAGCCCTTAATGCCCAAAGACCTGATTATAGAGCATTTGACTTTTGCCAACTGCTTGTCTATCATCTCAAGAGGTATTCCACAGACACTGTCAAATTATGGATTTAAAGATTTCCTGGATGATATTGGATGTAAGTTAATAAACTTTATTTACCGAATAACAAGGGGAATGTCCCTGTATGCTATGTGCCTACTGAGTTGCTTCCAAGCAATCACAATCAGCCCCAGAAACTCCATGTGGATGATACTTAAACACAGAGCCACCAAGTACATTGGTCCCTCCTGTTCAATAAGCTGGCTTGTGCATCTCTTTCTAAACATCATGACTCCAGTAAGAGTGTCTGGTCCCAGATACAACAAAAATGTTACTAACTGGATGGCTTATGAATACTGCTCATGGTTTACTCCTGGAAATATAGGAACTGCACTGTATATGTTCTTACTGTCCTTCTCTGATGTCTTGTGTCTGGGGCTCATGGCCTGCTCAAGTGTCTCCATGGTGAGTATCCTTTATAGACATAAGAAACAAGTTAAACATATCCGTAGTTCTCAGCAAGTTTTAAATGCCTCACCTGAAAACAGAGCCACCCAAACTATCCTCATCCTGGTGTGCACTTTTGTCATCTCTTACTCATTCTCCTCCATTGTGACTGTCTTTATATCTTACTCCAAACATCAAATGTTATTGGGAATAAGTTTATTTACGTTTCTAGAAATATGCTTTCCAATATTTTGCCCCTTTGTTCTCATCACCAATATCAAGCCTGGTTTTAACCTCTTTTTATCCTGCTTTTGGAAGAGATAGCCTCCGCCAAGTACAACATAAGCCCCGGAGCCCATAAATCTTCTCTTATACCTTGGCATATTCTTTTTTAAGTCCCATACAACTTTAATTGATAATTTTTTGGCTATTTTATTTATTTACAATTCAAATGTTGTTCCCTCTCCTGATCTCTCCTCCCCAACGCCCCAGCCTATTCTCCTTTTCTTTTTGCCTCTAAGAAGGTATTCCCCCACTCACACATCCACTCCTGACTCACCACTGAAACATGCCCCTATGCTGAGACATCAAGCCTCCACAGAACTTAAGACCTCCCCTCTCATTGATGCCAGATAAGGCAATCCTCTGCTACATATATATCTGGAGCCATGAAGCCATCATTGTATACTCTTTGGTTTGTGATTTAGTCCCTGAGAGCTCTTGGGAATCAGTTTAGTTGATATTGTTGTTCTTCCCATGGAGTTAATATCATGTTCAGCTCCTTCAGGTCTTCCCCTAACTCTTCCATTGGGGTCTCTGGTCTCATTCTGATGGTTGGCTGTGAGTGTCTGCATCTGTCTTAGTCAGATCCTGGGGAATCCTCTCAGGGGGCAGCCATACGCTTTTATCGGTTGTACAATGCTAAAACTGCAGTTTGAAAATATCAAGCTTCCTATAACTGATCCCTTCATAATGTGGAGTCATCAGTAGTCGTTTATCAGGTATCATGTGGGGCAATGGGCTACACACAGGCAGCCTGGTTTCCAGTCGAGGCTAGATCTTGAACCCCGGGACCTGGTAATGATAATTCAATTGCATGGGATAGAAGGAGTTCTCTCATGTCTCCTGGAATCTGGTTCCTGTCCGAGTTACCGCCCCCATAACCCCCACAGGAGAGGCATGGCTATCAGCCACTTAGGAATAGCACCAAGCCTTCCCACATGCAAATAAGGTTTCCCCCAAACTCTCGGTCCAAGCCAATGAGAAGTGCCTGCTCTCAAACCCTGAATCACCCCCAGAACTGTATATAAAGCCATGCAGGGAATTACAGGTATGTGAGAACTGTTCCTTTGTCTGAGCCTTTTGTTCCAAGAGCTGTATGTAACACTTGTGAAGATATCTTCTCTCCTGAATAGCAACCAGAGGTCCTGCCACACTCCTCACTGGATTGTCAGTTTTTCCCCAGCTCAGCCTGACCGGATTCACTTCAGAGAGGCTCGGAGTTACTGAGCTACCTGGAAGACATGGCCGAGACTTCATGTACCTGCCTGCACTAACTTCCCTTCACTGGAACCTTCCCATCCGGCCTAGACAGAGGTCTCTGTGGAAAACCTCTGGTACCCAGACCCAAAGTATGACAACATTTTTTACATAATTTACTAACCAATAATGAGCAACATTTCAAATATATAAGAATATCATATTGTACAAATAGTTATATGATATTAGGCAAAGTATAGTGAACATGAGTAAATCCCAGCAATTGGGAGGCAGAGACAGGTAGATTTCTGAGTTCAAGGCCAGCCTGGTCTACAAAGTGAGTTCCAGGACAGCCAAGGCTATACAGAGAAACCCTGTCTCAAAAAAACAAAAAGAGAGAGAGGGAGGGGCAGAGGGAGAGAGAGAGAGAGAGAGAGAGAGAGAGAGAGAGAGAGAGAGAGAGAGAGAGAGAGAGAGAATACATTTGGAAGACTAGGAATCATCTTATGGCCCAGGAAAATCTCTCTCTCTCTCTCTCTCTCTCTCTCTCTCTCTCTCTCTCTCTCTCTCTCTCTCTCTCTCTCTCTGTAATATTTTCTTTTAATTTTATATGAATGGGCATTTTTCTTGTATGAATGTCTGTATATCTCAAATACAAAATACCTGTGGAACTTAGAAGATATTTTGTACCCATTAAGACTAGAGTTACTGACAGTTTTGAGCATGCAAATCTTGAGTTATGGGAATGAACTGCTGGAATTCTGGAAAAATCGTCACTTTTATTAAGTTCCCAGCCATCCTTCAAGAACTAAAACTTTTGTCCAAGAATTTCATAAATCCATTGTTTTTAATTGCTGAGTAGTACTCCATTGTGTAAATGTACCACATTTTCTGTATCCATTCTTCTGTTGAGGAACATCTGGGTTCTTCCCAGCTTCTGGCTATTATAAATAAGGCTGCTATGAACATAGTGGAGCAGGTGTTCTTATTACAAGTTGGAACTTCTTCTGGGTATAAGCCCAGGAGAGGTATTGCTGGATCTTCCAGTAGTATTATGGCCAATTTTCTGAGGAACCTCCAGACTGACTTCCAGAGTGGTTGTACAAGCTTGCAATCCCACCAACAATGGAGGAGTGTTTCTCTTTCTCCACATTCTCACCAGCATCTGCTGTCACTTGAATTTTTTATCTTAGCCATTCTGACTGGAGTGAGGTCGAATCTCAGGGTTGTTTTGATTTGCATTTCCCTGATGATTAAGGATGTTGAACATTTTTTTCAGGTGCTTCTCAGTCATTCGGTATTCCTCTGTTGAGAATTATTTGTTTAACTCTGAACCCCATTTTTTAATGGGGTTATTTGAATTTTTGGAGTCTAGCTTCTTGAGCTATTTGTTAATATTGGATATTAGTCCCCTATCAGATTTAGGATTGGTAAAAATCCTTTCCCAATCTGTGGGTGGCCTTTTTGTCTTATTGACAGTGTCTTTTGCCTTATAGAAGCTTTGCAATTTTATGAGGTCCCATTTGTCAATTCTTGATCTTACAATGCAAGCCATTGCTGTTCTGTGCCCATCCTTAGTGAGGTAACCCAATCACAAAAGAAGTCATTAGATATGCACTCACTGATAAGTGGATGTTAGCCCAGAAACATAGAACACCCAAGATACAATTTGCAAAACACAAGAAAATCAAGAAGAGGGAAGACCAATGGGTGGATACTTTATTCCTCCTTAGAATAGGGAACAAAATACCCATGAAAGGAGTTACAAAGACAAAGTTTGCTACCGGAGGATCCAGCAATACCTCTCCTGGGCATATATCCAGAAGATGTCCCAACCGGTAAAAAGGACACATGTTCCACTATGTTCATAGCAGCCCTATTTATAATAGCCAGAAGCTGGAAAGAACCCAGATGTCCCTCAACAGAGGAATGGATACAGAAATTATGGTACATTTACACAATGGAGTACTACTCAGCTATTAAAAAGAATGAATTTATGAAATTCCTAGCCAAATGGATGGACCTGGAGGGCATCATCTTGAGTGAAGTAACACAATCACAAAAGAACTCACACAATATGTATTCACTGATAAGTGGATATTAGCCCAAAACTTAGGATACCCAAGATTTAAGATACAATTTGCTAAACGCATGAAACTCAAGAAGAATGAAGACCAAAGTGTGGACACTGTGCACCTTCTCAGAATTGGGAACAAAACACCCAGGGAAGGAGTTACAGAGACAAAGTTCGTAGGGGTGATGAAAGGATGGACCATTTAGAGACTGCCGTATCCAGGGATCCATCCCATAATCAACTTCTAAACGCTGACACCATTGCATACACTAGCAAGATTTTGCTGAAAGGACCCAAATATAGCTGTCTCTTGTGAGACGATGCTGGGGCCTAGCAAACACAGGAGTGGATGTTCACAGTCAGCTATTGAATGTATCACAGGGCTCCCAATGGAGAAGCTAGAGTAAGTACCCAAGGAGCTAAAGGGATCTGCAACCCTATTGTTGGAACAACATGATGTACTAACTAGAACCCCGGAGCTCTTGTCTCTAGCTGCATATGTATCGAAAGATGGCCTAGTCAGCCATCAATGGAAAGAGAGGCCCATTGGACTTGCAAACTTTATATGCCCCAATATAGGGGAATGCCAGGGCCAAAAGAATGGGAATGGGTGGATAGGGAAGTGGGGGGGCGCTATGGGGGACTTTTGGGATAGCATTGGAAACGTAATTGAGGAAAATATGTAATAAAAATATTAAAAAAAAAAAAAAAGAACCAGGGGAATGCCAGGACCAAGAAGTGGGAGTGGGTGGGTAGGGGAGTGGGAGGGGGGTCTGGGGGACTTTGGGGATAGCATTTGAAATGTAAATGAAGAAAATACCTAATTAAAAAAAATAAATTGGGAAAAAAAAAAAAAAAAGAAAAACACATCGAATGCTTTCAGATCATTAGTTCTAATCCAGGAGTCATTCTCCACTGAATGGCTGTCTCATTGGTAATGGGAAACTTCACCCAAAAGAATCTGATATGTACTGAACAAATTTTGATGTGTCATTTTGTATATCTTCAAGTAATACACCTATTCATAAATTTTATTAAAACATGAAAAAAAAAAAAAAGACAAAGTTTGGAGCTAAGATGAAAGGATGGACTATCCAGAGACTACCCCACCCTGGGATCCATCCCACAATCAGCCACCAAACCCAGACACTATTGCACAATGTCAGAAAGATTTTTCTGAAGGGACCCTATTATAGCTGTCTCATATGAGGCTATGCCAGTGCCTGACTGTTGGGGCTGTCCTGCGGCTCTCATGTCCAGGTTCGAGCCTGGGAGGCATCCTGGAGCTGAAAGAGAAGAGGGAATCTAGGCGAGTAGAGAAATAATGGAACAAAAACAACCTAGTCTGCTCAGAGTTCAAATGTTTAATAATAAAATCTGCACGTATAAAGAGGGAAGCCCATCCCCAGTCAAACCAAGTTTCTTGATGTAGAGATGGGAAGTTGTCAAAACAGTCTTTTAGCAGAAACTCGCCAAATTCACAGTTTGCTGCTAACTCCGGAAAATCTTGGAGAACCTTTTCGGCCTCAGGGCAGGTGCCAGGCAGTGTAACATCAAAGGAGAGTGATGAGAAGCAGCACAGCAGGTGTCCCTGCCTCAGTGGCATATGGTCTGAACCAGCCTATCTATGCTAAAGGAGGATACATTTTCCCCCTTTAAATAATATTTAAAAAAAAACTGGACTGAGGCATAAAATTAACTTATGCTACATAGTCCTGCCCAGGAGTTATGGTGGCTGGTGGACCCACCTGTCTTAGGAAATCCTAAATCTTCCTGAATCTTCCTTATCCATCATAGGAGCATATGTGCAGCTTTTTTGTGTTTATTTTACACAAAACATGGCTCTGTGGTGTATTATTAACAGCCACGGCCTCTTGGCATGTACTCCTGTCTTAGATTGGTATGATTCCGAGTTTTGGGTGCCTGTCATTGACTCTCAGGCCCTCATTAGCACACCTTACTCCCAATTCAGACCAAAGCCACAATATGTACTTAAAATGCCTCTTGATGAAGATTAATAACTGCCACCTAAGCTGTTGGAGGCAAGGCTTCACTCCCGCTGCAGTCAGGCTGAATGGTGGCTGACCTGCTTGAGAAACAAAGGTGGGGCAGTGAAAAGCAACAGTATAAAAACTTCTTTGTGGAAACCCAGGTACTTTATTCAGTTGCAAATTAGCAAAGATCAAGCTCAGGTTCTGGCCTCCTGGTGTGGGTTTGAGAATTAGCAGAAAAACCAGAGATTCTCTGGAAGTGGAGGCTGTGCTCCAAATTAACTTTGCTAGGTAATTAATATTTTTAGCTATCTTCAATAGGAATCTCTAATATTGGAATTATTACTAGACCAGTCCAAGATTGACTTAGAATAACTGGTTACATTGAAAGAAAGAGAAGAATCATTATAACTCTATTATATGACTAATCTTTCCAAGTCAGATTACACAGTCTCTGATGTTCTTTTTTACCATAAAGTTAAAAAGCTTGAAGCAAGGCAGTTTCACTTGTTCAAACTGGAAAAAATGGCAAGCAATGATGGGTTGAAAACATGTACCCAATTCAGCTTCCTTGTCACTACAGTCAGGGCACTGAGTGAACTCACCTGTCAACTTGTCACACGAATTAGCCATCATGCTTCTGCAGTGTTCTGTAAAGAGAACCTATGCTTTTCCCTTTCCTAATAAGGTAGCTATTCAGGATCAAGCCATATGCCAATAAGTAGATCCTTTTAAAATACTGTAAGGCATTTATTAAGTTCTTTCACATATAAATTTCAAAATTCTAAAATAAATTATGATTTAAATAATGTGCATGGGAATACATTAAATAATATGCACGGGGATATAATTTCCCCCTTCTTTGTCTTTTAAAAAGCTAAAGTTTTAAAGTTCCACAATACCTTGTCCTTGAGAATTAATAATTTGTTGACAAAACGTCTCAAATATTTGACTGTTATAGTCAGTATTAATGTAACATGGGCAGTGACTAATTGCACTTTCAATTGTTTCTCTTAAAGAGCGGTTGTAACTAGAAAGCTTGAAAAGTTATTAATAGTCACATGTGTATAATTTATTTATTTATTAAATCAGAAATTAGAGCACTTACTTGCAGCAATTTATTAAGTATAAGTCCTCAAGAATTAACACTACTATGTGGAAACAGGTAGTAACTGAGGACACTAAGAGCAAAGAACTTTTTACAATTTGACATGCACATTTTCCAAGAATACTAAAATATTATCTTAAACCATAGCTGTTTTGAATATATAAAGAGTAAGATTATATATCCAGTCCATCTTATATGTAGGACCTATAGACTGCCTGAGATATAATTCCAGCATGGCATTGCTTTAAGATGTCCAGGAAATTCAGAACAATTTATTAAATGTCCAAAAACAGCCTTCTTAAAAGGACAGCATTTTATCTAATGAGTTGTATATGCATAAGCAATTGCAAATTTGTGAATAAATAGCATCCGAGGGACGAACAATCTTAAGCAATTGTGAGCTCTGAGATATAATATTGACTATTAATATACAAATTAAGGTTTGATTGTTCAGCATTTTAAAACACCATCCACAATACACAATATAAAAACTCAAAAGAATGAACGTGTGATTTAATTCACATCTACTTATTTTCCCATAGAAGGGTTGTTTTTAAACACAATAATTGGGATGCATGCATTCTTGAATTTATAGAAGATACAAAAGCATGCATAAAAACAATTTTTTAACTTATCTTTGGGATAATGATTGTCAATTTTATTCAAAATGATGGTATGCAATAGATCAAATATTAATATTCTGTAATTACCAAATTAATTGCTGTTTAGAACAAGGAATAGACACTTTTTAAGATTCCTAAGACACAATTTTTGTTACAGGTTTTCCAAAATACACGAATATATCTTACAATTCTTTATTAGCACCACAGTAGTTTCAAAAGGATGCTGAAACTCTGCTTTGAAGTGAGTGCCACCTCAGCCTAGCCCCACCACCTCGGCCTTCCTCTCAGGCAGAAGAGGCTGAAGGCAGCCCAGTCTGTTGTGGGCCAAAAAGTCCAAACGAGGACTGCAGAGCACCCCAAGTCTTAGTGGGAAAAATACGACTACCCCAGCAGGGACAGGAGGAGTCTCATGGGGGCAATGGCGATGGTGGACTTCCCCTGAGTTTGCTACAAAGCCACCCACTTTCTGGTGGCCTCCCATGCTACCACGCGCACAGAAAGCTGTGTGCCCCAAGGCCCTGCAGCAGCCAGCAGCAGGCTAGTAAGGAGGATAAGAATAATGTTTTCTCTTGCCAAAGAATACAGAAAATAAAGGGGGTAGGAAGTCACAGCAGGCAAAGAATCTTGAAGTTACCTGACAGGAAACAAAGGAATGACTTCTAAAGGATTTACAGGGACCAGATAAATGTTTACAGTAAAGATAAAGTGGTTCTGCTTTAGGGTCAGCTTAATGACAGCTAAAGTTTTCACACCCTAGTCACAATGCAGCCTGCTAAAGAATTGCTGTGGGCACATTTAATATTTAATTATCATTGATTATAATTGATAACAATTATAAAAGCTTTCTTTATTTTCTGCAAAGCCTCTGTAGCAAACTACAACCCTAAGTATTAAAAAGATATTGCCTCTGAATCTTTTCTGGAGCAACAGCTACTACCCAGAACTAAAAAGCTCCTTGTGTGAGAGCAAGTATTTAAAGTAAACTTCTCTTGAGAGGCAAGGAGAGGCAAATTTCAAGAACTTCCTTAGGCACACCGTTTGCAAAACAAAAGAAAGTCACACAAACCTCGCTGAGGCTGCCCTGAACTTTGTATGGCTGTATAGCCATAGAGAGCTGTGTTAGTGCTCTCATAAGATGATTACTCTTGTAATTATCTTAATTAACAATATATGGGTGAGTATAAAATCTTAAATTTGCGATCAAACTGCCAGCTGCAGTTAAAGGAACACTGGCAATTTTTAACCATGATTTTTAAGTTTCTTACGCAATGTTAGAATAGTATCTACAGCCTTGGGAAAGCAATACCCAATTTCAAAGAAATATATCACTTTAGAATAAACATTAAATCTTCATTACCACATTGCAAGATTTGACTGCCAACTTATACCTCTGAATGTATGACAGTGCAAGCTTTAATGCTTCATTAAAGAGACATTGCTTTAAATCTATCTAATTCTACTTTCTAGGATAAGAATCACAATAAATATTATCTCAACTAGAAGTATCTTAGGAGGCCCAGTTTTTTGGCCTGCTTATGCCACATGTTTGAAAAGACTCCTGAATTGCCAATTTAAGGCTAACCTTCTGTTACCAATGTAACAATTATTTAATGTTAACCAATAGCTTATGAGCTGATACCAAATAAGGGCTTCACTTAGACCAATCAGAGAATTTTATTTTTTCTAGCTATAATTATAAAATAAAAAAGCACTTTGTCATTAGCTAAATACAATAATCACGAATGCAGAGAATTTTCTTAGGAAAAAACCATCTATCAGCTTTTTTGCCCCAAAACCATAAGGCTGAAGACTCCCTTTCTTTTTTTTTTTTTTTTTTTTTTTTCATTTTAGCTTTTTATTAAAATGCTTAGGATACAGCCTGACCTTTCGTAAATGACAGTTTTACTTTTGCTGAAACAGGACACATGTGCACTCTGATAAACAGAATGAAGAGTCTCGGTTCATTGGAGCCCCTGGCCAAGGCCCTGGTAGAGTTGCACTTGCTGCAGCAGCCTCTTTTGGCCACCTTACTTAAGACAGTGTTCTATGCAGCATGAACCAGACTGGTGCCATTGTTCAGCCATCTCTTTCTCCGGTGGCCAGAATAAACCACTTTCACAAAGAGCCACCCCGGGGCAGAGTCCAGTCTTCTAGGTTGCTACCGAGCAATTAGGGACAAACAAGAAAGACAGATGAGGAACCCAATGCTGAGGCCCTCACACCTGTCATATGCCTGGACAGACATGTAGACAGTCTTAGCCAAAGGCAATGAAGGGCACAACAGTCACCTACCCAGCTCACTCAGGGCTTTAACAGCAGGCCCTTCCACACTGACAGTTCTCATCCCAGCTGTACATGGGTGAACGCAATGCATGCAGTTTGCAGACAGACACCTCACCAAGCCTCTGCATTGGAAACCCGGCAGTGTAACAAAACACTGTCCCATAGGCTCAGTGCTCAAAACTAAAATGTGTTAAGTCACTCTCCAGGAGTGTGCTCCTAGCTTCCCTACCCTCTTGCTGGACACAAGCCTGTCAGAATACAGCAGCAGCAACAGCAGAATCTCCATTTAAGAACCTACTCTCACCTTGCATTAAAGGAAATCAGAATCAAGATACCCTCCCATCTGCAGACCATCTCCTCTCATGCACTCAAGGGTAAAATATAAAGTTAACATCACACACGGCAGCAAGAAAACCAACCAAATGCTATCTATATATAAAAAGCCTGTTCATGATCCTCACAGGGCCGCTGCTGCTTCCATTTTAGCACTCGCTGCTGCCAGAAGACCACCTGGGTTTTCTTTTATTTCTTAAGGAGAAAACACAGAGCCCCTGAGGGTTTTTCCTGGGTTCTCTTGTTGCTGCCAGATGAGAATCTCACAGAATTCAGGGCCTTAAGCTGATGATTTTGAGCTGCACCCTCCTGTTCAGAACCGTCCCTCTAGAATATGTTCAAAAGCATCAGAGTCACACCCACAGCATGGGCTCTACATGACAGATGTCCTTAACTCTTTCATGAGGCAAAAGTCACTTTTTATATCTACAATGAAAAAAAGGAAGGTGCTACACAGAGAGATGAAATTTCACAACAGTATAAAAGCAAAGCCTGCTGAAACTGGTAGCTGCAAATAAAGTTGACAACGTGACCATGACACTTCACCCACTCCAGATGAGGACTCCCCTTACCACGGTGGAGACCACCCTGGGGAAGGCCGAGGCTCTGTCCTCTCCAGGCTCTTGTCTCGGGTACCACCCTCAACAGGCAGTCACACAGCAGAGCCCAATGCGCTATCTGTTCATAATTTTATGAAGTATCTAAATTTCATTTACTAGTTAAAAAAAAAAAGAATAGAAAATCTGGACCAAGTAAATTGTGAACTCAAAAAGTTAGAGAAGGGATACCAATTACATTAACAACACTTTCTTTAAAAAATAGAATCACTTTCTTTTGAAATCAACCAGTGGTGAGACGTGTTTTTCTTCTCGGGTGTCCCATGATGGCACCCAGCTTTCCCTGGCAAATGCTGCCAGCCCCATTCCTCGCACACTGCCCGGCAGCAGCAGCAGACAGTGTGGAGAAGAGCACATGTCACCACTGGGCAATGAGCGTAGACAGACGTGTGGCTTCTCAATGCCATATATGGTTGGAGAGCTTTCTATTAGAAAAGTCCATGAGGAAGCTGTGAATAGGATCAGTCCAGAAGTAAAACTCTTTATTTTCACTGTCCAAACATCAGTCAATATACTGGGAAAGCCAGCGGAAACCCTCGCCGTAGCC
Source organism: Mus caroli (assembly GCF_978045245.1). Taxonomy (NCBI): domain Eukaryota; kingdom Metazoa; phylum Chordata; class Mammalia; order Rodentia; family Muridae; genus Mus; species Mus caroli. The sequence goes on along the minus strand of NW_028227337.1, from coordinate 109,854 downwards.
TTGCCTCTTGAGCACACTGCACATGAATACTTCCATGGGGCGGGCGTTCAGCTCCTTCAGAGTCACATTCCCCTTTCCTGTGGTCTGCCCATACAGACCAAATATTTCACGGAGTTTTTATTCACTGATTGCATCTGTCCTGTCAATTTTGTTTCCCAAGATAAGAATTGGCACGTTGGATATTGTTTCATCAGTCATTAAAGCATTAAGCTCAACTTTGGATTCCATGAGACGAGAATGATCCGCACAGTCCACCAGAAAAACTATACCATTAATCGCTGGGAGATAATTTTTCCAAAGGCGACGTGCTTGCTCATGCCCACCGAGATCAAAAGTGGTGAAAGTCATTCCAGCAATTGTCAGTTCTTCTGAAGTGGGATGGAGTGTTGGTACGTGCTGGCCTAGTCTGTCATCTTTCAGCATGTGAAGAAGAGTGGTTTTGCCCGCGTTGTCCAATCCTAAGAATACAAGTTTTCCAGATTTCTTGTAGAGTCCTAGGAACTGGAGCACACTGCTGAAGCCATTGTAGATCCACTCAAAGATGAAAGACATTATTGATGCTTACAATGGCCCGAGGGGCTCCTCCGGCGGTGGCTGGCAGCGCGACCCTCACTCAGAGCACACAGACCAGCAGTCAAGACTCCCTTTCTTAAAAAACAGTTTTTCCAGCAGGAGCCCTCCTGCTGTGCCTGATTCTTAGTCAAAGTGTGAGCCACTCTCGACTTTGCTATACCAGCAGAGAAAGTTTTAGCCATCTTTCATTTTCCAACATGAAACACAGAACATGCAGTCATTCAGAAAACTAGACATGAACACACATGAATTAAACACGTGAACAAACCGGTGCACCAGACAGTAGACATTAGACAACATAAAGAGAGCAGAGAACTACTGCTGTGAGGGCTAGAGAGAAAGAGGCAGGGCGTCCCCTAACATTTCTCTTTGCCTCTGGGACATTTTCCTCCCACCTGATGCAGTTTCCAACTACGGCCAATCCGCCAGATTATTTAATCCCTTTTATTAAACCCTTTTATTTCTCTGGTCTAAAAAGCAGCTTCTGGAAGCTGTGGCCGACTGCCTGTTATGTTCCTAGATCCTGCTATCACTGCTGAACCTGAGTGGATCCAGCGCTGTTCTAGCTCAGACCATACCACACCTTAGCAACCTTTTGCCTGTTGCATCTCTGCGTTCTGGTACGAGTTTTCTATCTGTGGAGCTCCATACTAGCAGTGTTTCTTCCAGCGTCCTCTGCCATTCCCTGGTCCCAAGTTGGTTCACCAAATTGGCTAGTCTGCTCAAGGGTCAAATGTTTAATAATAAAATCTGCACTTATAAAGAGGGAAGCCCTTCCCCAGTCACACCAAGTTTCTTGATGTAGAGATGTGAAGTTGTCAGAACAGCTTTTTAGCAGAAACTCACCAAATTCACAGTTTGCAGCTAACTCCAGAAAATCTTGGAGAATCGGTTTGGCCTCAGGGCAGGTAGCAGGCAGTGTAACATCAAAGGAGAGTGATGAGAAACAGCACAGCAGGTGACCCTGCCTCAGGGGCGTACAATACGGTCTGAACCAGCCTATCTAGGCTGAAAGAAGTTACACCTGGCAAATACAGAAGTAGATGCTCACAGTCATCTATAAGATGGAACACAAGGCCCCCAATGGAGAAGCTAGAGAAACCACCCAAGGAGCTGAAGGGGTCTGCAACCCTATAGGTGGAACAACAATATGAACTAACCAGTACCCCCAGAGCTGGTATCTTTAGCTGCATGTGTAGCAGAAGATAGCCTAGTCGGCCATCACTAGGAAGAGAGGCCCCTTGGTATTGCAAACTTTATATGCCCCAATACAGGGGAATGCCAGGGCCAAGAAGTGGGAGTGGGTAGGTAGGGGAGCAGGGTGGAGGGAGGCTATAGAGAACTTTCGGGATAGCATTTGAAATGTATATAAAGAAAATAATAAAAAAAGAACTGAAATTTTTGATAGTTTTAATATTTTAATTTTATGCATATATGTGTGCTTAAATGTATGTATGTCCATACCATGCAAACCTGCTGCGCACAGAGTCAAGAACAGTGTGTGGAGCCTCTGGAACTGTAGCTACAGGCAGTGATATGTCAGTCAATGTGGTTGCTTAAAACAGAACACAGTTTATTTACAAGATCACTGCATCCTTTTCAATACTGAGCCAGCTCCCAAGCTCCAAGGTCTTGTTTATTGCTTCTCAAATGTAGAAACTACAATGTTGCAAGTGTCATTACTGCAATGAATGCATTATAAAAATGCGAAAAATTGTTTTCCAGCCTTTCACTCTGAGGTAGTGTCTGTCTTTTTCCCTGAGGTGGGTTTCCTGTAAGCAGCAAAATGTTGGGTCCTGTTTGTGTAGCCAGTCTATTAGCCTATGTCTTTTTATTGGGGAATTGAGTCCATTGATGTTAAGAGAAATTAAAGAAAAGTAATTGTTGCTTCCTGTTATATTTGTTGTCAAAGTTGGGATTCTGTTCTTGCGGCTGTCTTCTTTTAGGTTTGGTGAAGGATTACTTTCTTGCTTTTGCTAGAGTGTAGTTTCCATCTTGTATTGGTGTTTTCTTGTTATTATCCTTTGAAGAGCTGGATTCATGGAAAGATATTGTGTGAATTTGATTTTGTCATGGAGTCCTTTGTCATAGTCCTCCATCTATGGCAATTGAGAGTTTTGCTGGATGGAACACAGGGCCCCCAATGGAGGAGCTAGAGAAAGTACCCAAGGAGCTGAAGGGGTCTGCAACCCTATAGGTGGAACAACAATATGAACTAACCAGTACCCCCAGAGCTTGTGTCTCCAGCTGCATATTTAGCAGAAGATGGCCTATTTGGCCATCATTGGGAAGAGAGGCCCCTGGTCTTACAGACTTCATAAGCTCTAGTACAGGGGAAGGCCAGGGCTAGCTAAGAAGTGGGAGTGAGTGGGTAGGGGAGCAGAGCAGGAGGAGGGTATAGGGAACTTTCGGGATAGCATCTGAAATGTAAATAAAAAATATCTAATAAGAATGTAGTTTAAAAAAACAAAACAAAAGAAATGGGAGTACCAACAAAGGAAAGCTTAAGAACTTTAGTTGTTCTGACAAAGGCAAATATAACATTTTCCTTCATGTGAAATCATGGAACAATGAGAAACTGGAGTTAAATATGAATTACAGTTGAAAGGAAGACAGAGATGAGATAAAGAAGCACTGATATGATACAAGCTCATAGTGCACATGTATGTATCACAATGCAATCCTTTACTATGGATAATTAGCATATGCTTTAAAATAAAAAGAAATTGAAACCTCTCACCACAGCTCTGGGGCCCATTTCATACATTTGTCTTCCATGACTATCTCTGTTCCTCTAGCATCTCCCATATAAGCCATGTGCTGTAATATTAACTTTCTAGAAAATTCACCAAAGTACTTCAATTGTATACAATTATCATGTTTGCACAGATTCATTTTCTCAAGAAAATATACTTCTGGTCTCCTACTTATTTCTAAGGAGTTACATTATAGCATATTTTATTTATAACAACTTTTCCTTGGTGGAATTTTCTGCAAAGAATAAATGGGTCAAGTCTTCAGTCCTCTAGAGTATACAAACCCCCATATCGCAAGTGCTTTCTGTTAAGTATTTAAGAGCTCCATGGTAATAGAAAACATGCTAAGTGATTTATATTGGAACAGAGACATTCAAATTTAGATTTCAGCACCCTTCTTAAGAGGCATTGACATATTGTTTTCTAAATAACCTGGTCACCACCAAACCATCCTCAAGTACTATCCTCAAGTCTATTTAGAAGGTCTATATCTACACTAAACTCTTAAGTTTGTTAAATTTCAATAAATCAACTGTAGTTTTATTTCCATCTGCCAATTTCTCAAAACAGGACTTTTTTAGTATTAATGTTTGCATAAAACTGGACATTTTAAAATCATCTCAGATTCAGTTCTTGGCCTCTTGTATAAGGCATTATCTGTGAGCTTTCTCAGCATATTACAAACATTATCATTTGTTTCTTCAGCTCCAAAATAACTGAGGATATATTTTCTCATTTTCTTGTTTCTTTTGGTCAATAATTTTCCTAGTCTTATTAAAGCATCTTATTTCCATATGGAACTGGGATGCAAACATCCTGTAAACAAGAAAGCATAGTATATGCTACATTTGATCCTGGCTTATATTTTCCATAGGAATGCTTTGTCTTTTTGTGATACAAATGCATCATTGTGATTATTGGGAAAGGTAGTAATTGATGGCATAATGTTGCTACATGGACATAGCTACTCTGGGCTTGCAACCTCAATGAGGATATGTGCTGCAATGCTGTTTCTGGTTGAAATATATAGTAAGGTCTGAGTGACATATGTTGGAAACAGTGGTCTGTATAAGGACATTGCATTTGTCAGGAAAACTTTTTGCCACTGGATAGTTCCCACCCAAAAAACCAGTAATATCTATAAAGAGAGTCTGAGTAAAGTTAAATGGGAAAGCTTTTTATTAACTTTTGCAATTTTCTATGAGCTTGAAATTATATCACATCATAAAATTTTCAAAAATTCAACTAAGAGCAGAAGTGTTAAATCTTCTCACTTTTTGCTCCATGGAAATACTGAAATAATGCTATGAATTTAGTGGAAGCACTTTCTTTTTTTTCATTTTTTATTAGATATTTTCTTCATTTACATTTCAAATGTTATCCTGAAAGTCCCGTATACCCTCCCCCTGCCCTGCTCCCCAGCTCACCCACTCCCACTTCCTGGCCCTGGCATTCCCCTGTACTGGGGCATAAGTGGAAGCACTTTCAAACTATGAAATTGGATTTTAAAAGTTCCCTACAAAACACACACACCTCACATCCTAGGAATAGGAAAGGTAGGATCTTAGGACATGTCAAAAGCCACTTGATAGATCTGATATTTGTTTTCTTGTTCCTGAGGTAATATACCTGACAAAGGCAATTCAAAGAATGGTACATTTCTTTCACACCACAGTCTGAAGGAAAAGCCTATCATGATAAGGTAGAGGCAGTGGGGGAGATGGATTTATGGTGAGAGATGCATGAGGTATGTGTTACCATTGAGGTCACAACCAGAAAAAGAAGGACATGAATTGTGATGCTCAGTGTTTTTGGAGGGATGCTTTTTATTTAGATTCTATTTAGTCTATGGAATTGTATCACACAAATTGAAAGTGGATCTTCTGTCCTCACTGGAACTGCTCTGAAACACATTTGTACTAATTTGGACAAGGAAGAATAACTATCTCAAGTCTATATTATCAACTTGACAGATATACATATGATTTTTAAGTAAAAAATAAATGTCTTAATAAAAGTCTATATTTTATAGGTCAGAATCGCACAGGATACCCAACTTCAAAATGCATAATTAATCATGAGGAGGTAAATTCATAAATACCATAATTGATCAAAAATCCCAACAAAATCAACAAAGATAAGATGCATGCCTACACACACACACACACACACACACACACACACACACACGCACACACACACACATGGTTAAATATTTATGTTCATTATGTAGTTTAATTGTTTCAGAAATCCACTCTCCACTATATTACTGAGAAAATGGATGAAGAGGGAGTCAGTAACAAAAACTAAGGGTGCTTCAAAAACTTCGCATGAGAAGTCTTTCTATTATTGTCCACATAAATGCTGTAGAAGTAATTACTTACGGTTATCCTGTGCATAGTATTGTGATAATATTTTTTTATTACATATTTTCCTCAATTGCATTTCCAATGCTATCCCAAAATTCCCCCAATCCCCCCCCCCACTTCCTACCCACCCATTCCCATTTTTTTTTTTGGCCCTGGCGTTCTCCTGTACTGGGGTATGTAAAGTTTGCGGTTCCAATGGGCCTCTCTTTCCAGTGATGGCCGACTAGGCCATCTTTCGATACATATGCAGCTAGAGTCAAGAGCTCCAGGGTACTGGTTAGTTCATAATGTTGCTCCACCTATAGGGTTACAGATTGCTTTAGCTCCTTGGGTACTTTCTCTAGCTCCTCCATTGGGAGCCCTGTGATCAATCCAATAGCTGACTGTGAGCATCCACTTCTGTGTTTGCTAGGCCCCAGCATAGTCTCACAAGAGACAGCTATATCGGGGTCCTTTCAGCAAAATCTTGCTAGTGTATTCAAATGGTATCAGCGTTTGGAAGCTGATTATGGGGTGGATCCCTGGATATGGCAGTCTCTACATGATCCATCCTTTCGTCAGAGCTCCGAACTTTGTCTCTGTAACACTTTCCATGGGTGTTTTGTTCCCAATTCTAAGTAGGGGCATAGGGTCCACACTTCAGTCTTCATTCTTCTTGAGTTTCATGTGTTTAGCAAATTGTATCTTATATCCTGGGTATCCTAAGTTTTGGGCTAATATCCACTTATCAGTGAGTACATATTGTGTGAGTTCCTTTGTGATTGTGTTACCTCACTCAGGATGATGCCCTCCAGGTCCATCCATTTGGCTAGGAATTTCATAAATTCATTCTTTTTAATAGCTGAGTAGTACTCCTTTGTGTAAATGTACCACATTTTCTGTATCCATTCCTCTGTTGAGGGGCATCTGGGTTCTTTCCAGCTTCTGGCTATTATAAATAAGACTGCTATGAACATAATGGAGCATGTATCCTTCTTACTGGTTGGGACATCTTCTGGATATATGCCCAGGAGAGGTATTGCTGGATCCTCTGGTAGTACTATGTCCAATTTTCTAAGGAACTACCAGACTGATTTCCAGAGTGGTTGTACAAGCTTGCAATCCCACCAACAATGGAGGAGTGTTCCTCTTTCTCCACATCCTCTCCAGCATCTGCTGTCACCTGAATTTTTGATCTTAGCCATTCTGACTGGTGTGAGGTGGAATCTTAGGGTTGTTTTGATTTGCATTTCCCTGATGATTAAGGATGTTGAACATTTTTTCAGGTGCTTCTCTGCCATTCAGTATTCCTCAGGTGAGAATTCTTTGTTCAGTTCTGAGCCCCATTTTTTAATGAGGTTATTTAATTTTCTGGAGTCCACCTTCTGGAGTTCTTTATATATATTGGATATTAGTCCCCTATCTGATTTAGGATAGGTAAAGATCCTTTCCCAATTTGTTGATAGCCTTTTGTCTTATTGACAGTGTGTTTTGACTTACAAAATCTTTGCAGATTCATGAGGTCCCATTTGTCAAATCTCGATCTTACAGCACAAGCCATTGCTGTTCTATTCAGGAATTTTTCCCCTGTGCCCATATCTTCAAGGCTTTTCCCCACTTTCTCCACTATAAGTTTCAGTGTCTCTGGTTTTATGTGAAGTTCCTTGATCCACTTACATTTGACCTTAGTACAAGGAGATAGGAATGGATCGATTCCCATTCTTCTACATGATAACAACCAGTTGTGCCAGCACCATTTGTTGAAAATGCTGTCTTTTTTCCACTGAATGGTTTTAGCTCCCTTGTCGAAGATCAAGTGACCGTAGGTGTGTGGGTTCATTTCTGGGTCTTCAATTCTATTCCATTGGTCTACTTGACTGTCACTATACCAGTACCATGCAGTTTTTAATCAGAATTGCTTTGTAGTAAAGCTTTAGGTCAGTCATGGTGATTCCACCAGAGGTTCTTTTATCCTTGAGAAGAGTTTTTGCTATCCTAGGTTTTTTGTTATTCCAGATGAATTTGCAGATTGCTCTTTCTAATTCATTGAAGAATTGAGTTGGAATTTTGATGGGGATTGCATTGAATCTGTAGATTGCTTTTGGCAAGATAGCCATTTTTACAATGTTGATCCTGCCAATCCATGAGCATGGGAGATCTTTCCATCTTCTGAGATCTTCTTTAGTTTCTTTCTTCAGAGACTTGAAGTTTTTATTATACACATCTTTCACTTCCTTAGAGTCACGCCAAGGTATTTTATATTATTTGTGACTATTGAGAAGGGTGTTGTTTCCCTAATTTCTTTCTCAGCCTGTTTATTCTTTGTGTAGAGAAAGGACATTGACTTGTCTGATTTAATTTTATATCCAGCTACTTCACCGAAGCTGTTTATCAGGTTTAGGAGTTCTCTGGTGGAATTTTTAGGGTCACTTACATATACTATCATAACATCTGCAAAAGGTGATATTTTGACTTCCTCTTTTCCAATTTGTATCCCCTTGATCTCCTTTTGTTGTCGAATTGCTCTGGCTAGGACTTCAAGTACAATGTTGAATAGGTATGGGGAGAGTGGACAGCCTTGTCTAGTCCCTGATTTTAGTGGGATTTCTTCAAGCTTCTCACCATTTACTTTGATGTTGGCTACTGGTTTGCTGTAGATTGCTTTTATCATGGTTAGGTATGGGCCTTGAATTCCTGATCTTTCCAAGACTTTTATCATAAATGGGTGTTGGATCTTGTGGAATGCTTTTTCTGTATCTAACGAGATGATCATGTGATTTTTGTCTTTGAGTTCGTTATATAATGGATTAAGTTGGTGGATTTCCATATATTAAACCATCCCTGCATCCCTAGAATAAAACCTACTTGGTCAGGGTGGATGATTGCTTTAATGTGTTCTTAGATTCGGTTATCAAGAATTTTATTGAGTATTTTTGCATCAATATTCATAAGGAAAATTGGTCTGAAGTTTTCTATCTTTGTTGGATCTTTCTGTGGTTTAGGTGTCAGAGTAATTGTGCCTTCATAGAATGAGTTGGGTAGAGTTCCTTCTACTTCTATTTTGTGGAATAGTTTGTGCAGAACTGGAATTAGATCTTCTTTGAAGTTCTGGTAGAACTCTGCACTAAACCCATCTGGTCCTGGGCTTTTTTTTTTGGCTGGGAGACTATTAATGACTGCTTCTATTTCTTTAGGGGATATGGCACTGTTTAGCTCGTTAACTTGATCCTGATTTAACTTTGGTACCTGGTATCTGTCTAGAAATTTGTCCATTTCATCCAGGTTTTCCAGTTTTGTTGAGTATAGCCTTTTGTAGAAGGATCTGATGGTGTTTTGGATTTCTTCAGGATCTGTTGTTATGTCTCCCATTTCATTTCTGATTTTCTTATTTAGAATACTTTTCCTGTGCCCTCTAGTGAGTCTAGCTAAGGGTTTATCTATCTTGTTGATTTTCTCAAAGAACCCACTCTGAGTTTGGGTAATTCTTTGAATTGTTCTTGTTTCCATTTGGTTGATTTCCCCCCTGAGTTTGATTATTTCCTGCCTTCTACTCCTCTTGGGTGAATTTTCTTCCTTTTTTTCTAGAGCTTTTGGATGTGTTGTCAAGCTGCTAGTGTGTGCTCTCTCCAGTTTCTTTTTGGAGGCACTCAGAGTTATAAATTTCCCTCTTAGAACTACTTTCATTGTGTCCCATAGGTTTGTGTATGTTGTGGCTTCATTTTCATTAAACTTTAAAAAGTCTTTAATTTCTTTCTTTATTCCATCCTTGACCAAGGTATCATTGAGAAGACTGTTATTCAGTTTCCACGTGAATGTTGACTTTCCATTATTTATGTTGTTATTGAAGATCAGCCTTAGTCCATGGTTGTCTGATAGGATGCATGGGACAATTTCTATATTTTTGTATCTCTTGAGGCCTGTTTTGTGACCAATTATATGGTCAATTTTGGAGAGTTCCCGTGAGGTGCTGAGAAGAAGGTATATCCTTTTGTTTTAGGATAAAATGTTCTGTAGAAATCTGTTAAGTCCATTTGTTTCATAACTTCTCTTAGTTTCACTGTGTCCCTGTTTAGTTTCTGTTTCCAGTATCTGTCCATTGATGAAAGTGGTGTGTTGAAGTCTTCCACTATTATTATGTGAGGTGTAATGTGTGCTTTGAGCTTCACTAAAGTGTCTTTAATGAATGTGGCTGCCCTTGCATTGGAGCATAGATATTCAGAATTGAGAGTTCTTCTTGGAGGATTTTACCTTTGATGAGTATGAAGTGTCCCTCCTTGTCTTTTTCGATAACTTTGGGTTGGAATTCGATTTTATTTGATATCAGAATGGCTACTCCAGCTTGTTTCTTCAGACCATTTGCTTGGAAAATTGTTTTCCAGCCTTTCATTTTGAGATAGTGTCTGTCTTTTTCCCTGAGATGGGTTTCCTGTAAGCAGCAGAATATTGGGTCCTGTTTGTTTAGCCAGTCCCTTAGTCTATGTCTTTTTATTGGGGAATTGAGTCCATTGATATTATGAGATATTAAAGAAAAGTAATTGTTGCTTCGTTTTATTTTTGTTGTTAGAGTTGGCATTCTGTTCTTGTGGCAGTCTTCTTTTTGGTTCGTTGAGGGATTACTTTCTTGATTTCTCTAGGGCGTGATTTCCATACTTGTATTGTTTTTTTTTTTTTTTCTTTTATTATCCTTTAAAGGGCTGGATTCGTGGAAAGATAATATGTGAATTTGGTTTTGTTGTGGAATACTTTGGTTTCTCCATCTATGGTAATTGAGAGTTTGGCTGGGTATAGTATCCTGGGCTGGCATTTGTGTTCTCTTAGTGTCTGTATAACATCTGTCCAGGCTCTTCTGGCTTTCATAGTCTCTGGTGAAAAGTCTGGTGTAATTCTGATAGACCTGCCTTTATATATTATTTGACCTTTCTCCCTTACTGCTTTCAATATTCTATCTTTATTTAGTACATTTGTTGTTCTGATTATTATGTGTTGGGAGGAATTTCTTTTCTGGTCCAGTCTATTTGGAGTTCTGTAGGCTTCTTGTATGATCATGGGTATCTCTCTCTTTCTTTAGGTTTGTGAAGTTTTCTTCTATTATTTTGTTGAAGATATTTGCTGGCCCTTTAAGTTGAAAATTTTCATTCTCATCAATTCCTATTATCAGTAGGTTCAGTCTTCTCATTGTGTCCTTTATTTCCTGGATGTTTTGAGTTAGGATCCTTTTGCATTTTGTATTTTCTTTGATTGTTGTGCAGATGTTCTCTATGGAATCCTCTGCACCTGAAATTCTCTCTTCCATCTCTTGTATTCTGTTGCTGATGCTTGCATCTATGGTTCCAGATTTCTTTCCTAGGGTTTCTATCTCCAGCGTTGCCTCACTTTGGGTTTTCTTTATTGTGTCTACTTCCCTTTTTAGGTCTAGTATGGTTTTGTTCATTTCCATCACTTGTTTGGATGTGTTTTCCTGTTTTTCTTTAAGGACTTCTACCTGTTTGGTTGTGTTTTCCTGTTTTTCTTTAAGGACCTGTAACTCTTTAGCAGTGCTCTCCTTTATTTCTTTAAGTGAGTTACTAAAATCCTTCTTGATGCCCTCTACCATCATCATGAGATATGCTTTTAAATCTGGGTCTAGATTTACGGTTGTGTTGGGGTACCCAGGACTAGGTGGTGTGGGAGTTCTGCGTTCTGATGATGGTGAGTGGTCTGGATTTCTGTTAGTAGGTTTCTTACGTTTCCCTTTCACCATCTGGTAATCTCTGAAACTAGCTGTTAGAGTTGTCTCTGGTTAGAGCTTGTTCCTCAGGTGACTCTGTTACCCTCTATCAGCAGACTTGGGAGGCTAGCTCTCTCCTTAGTTTCAGTGGTCAGACTATTCTCTGCAGGCAAGCTCTCTTCTTGCAGGGAAGGTGCCCAGATATCTGGTGTTCGAACCTGCCTCCTGGCAGAAGTTGTGTTCCACTCACCAGAATTTTTAGGATCCCGTGGGGAATCCTGTGTGGGTCCTTGCGGGTGTCTGGAGACTCTGCTTAGCAAGGCACTCAGGTCCTCGAGTGGACCGGAAGGGACTTGTGCCCCAGCTCAGGCCAGGTTATCTGTTTCCCTAGTTAATGCAGTCTCAGGTTCTGAGAGATTGGATTGGAGCAGACACTGTGTTCCTCTCACCAGAGGTCTTAGGATCCCGTGGGGAATCCTGTGTGGGTCCTTGCGGGTATCCAGAGACTTCGCTAGCAAGGCACCCTGGTGCTTGAGTAGACCGGAAGGGACTTGTGCCCCAGCTCAGGCCAGGTTGTCTGCTTCCCTAGTTAATGCAGTCTCAGGTTCCGAGAGATTGGATTGGAGCAGACACTGTGTTCCTCTCACCAGAGGTCTTAGCATCCCATGGGGAATCCTGTGTGGGTCCTTGTGGGTGTCCGAAGACTGCAATGGCAAGGCGCCCCGGTGCTGGAGTGGACCAGAAGGGGTATTGTGATAATCTTATATTCCATAGGATTTCCACTAAAAGGCCAGTTTTGAGATTCATGCTCTTGGATTTTTGGTGTGAGTGTCTGAACATCCCTCAAACTATTGCCATTGCTCTTGGTTACAAACCATTAATTTATGGCAAGACTGTCTTTCTAACGATACCATACACTTTGAGATGAGACATGAGAAATCAAGTTCATATTGACCAATATATGTTTCATAGTTGCTGGGTACATTCCATTGCACCTATAATGCATTGGTTTTTTTAGATCAAGTCATTCATAGTCTTACCCAGCTGAGAACACTATGAAATACAACAGTGACTGTCCTAGTACAATACTCCCATGCTACATGTATATTACAACTATTAATGGGGTAACCAGTCACTGTCCAGTTCTTGGGCCTTGCTATACAGTAGTAATTCTCAACCTGTGGGTACTGACAATTAGAAATCACATATTTCTGATAATCTAAAAGTCTGCTCACTAGAAAAATTACAATCATGAAACACCAACAAAAATTAATTTATGGTAGTGGGTTCCTAAGAACAGAGGAAACATGTGTTGTACATATATCCATAGCCTTAGATTAGTGCAACACTAAGAAATCATCAGAACAGATTCTTTTTGCTATGAAAGTCATTATCACATTGACCAAAGCACAAAGAATGAGTGATTTTCTATCTTCCGGTCACAAATGGGATACCTATATCATTTCCCAAATCAAAGTTTCAAATAGTGTAATGGTAAATAGGATGGAAAAATTCAAATGGCCAAATGGGAAGGATCACTGGCGAGGGGTGGGGGTGGGAGTGTTGGGGGGAAGCATCTACTAGGTATGTCAGTGTCACTGCACTCATAAACTCAGAAAAGCTTGGGATTTTGCAAACTGTGTGATCTTTGCAGTTGGGGGTCCCAATGTTGCTTCTTGGCAACACACACATACACACAACATTAGACCAGTCGTCATTCTAGCATAACATAGGGGGGTTCATGAGACACCAGCATTAAGTGAGGAGTTATTGATAGTTCATGGCTTCTGGGCAGGGAGAAGCAGTTTTCTCTAAGGGTGTAGCCCCTAGTAGGTCAACCAAGCACCAGTGGATAAACTCACACACCTACAAATATATGAACAGCAGAAATTGACATGGTAAAATAAATAAAGTTTATGAAGTTGGAGGATTTGGTAATATGAAAGCACATCTAGAGGACTTCGGAAGACAAGCAAAGAAGTCAACATGATCAAATGCTGTTTTATGCATATATGACATTCTCAAAAAATTAATGAAAACACTATATTGAAGAAGATGAGGGGGTTTGCAGCCCCATAGGGAGAGTAACAGTGTCAACCAGCCAGACCCCGCTAGAGCTCCCTGGAACTGGACCACCAAGTAAAGAGTACACATGGAGAGACCCCATGGCTCTGGCTACATATGTTGCAGAGGATAGCCTTGTTGGAAATCAGTGGGACGAGTGGCCCTTGAGCTTGAGGGGGTTCTATGCCCCAGTGTAGGGGAATGCCAGGGCAGGAAGACAGGAGTGGGGAAGTGGGCAGGGGAGCACCCTCATAGCAGCAGGGTGAGGGAGGGGAGGATAGGTTTCCAAAGGGGAGACCTGGAAAGGAGAAAACATTTGAAATGTAAAGAAAGAAAATATCCAATGAAAGAAAAAAAAAAAAAACAATCCAATATATATTCCAGCGCATACTCCAGAAATTGCATTCATGCTAGCGCTAGTCATAAATTTAATCTTTTAGAGGCTGTTTTCATAAGAGGTGCACAAGGACACTGGCTAGGCTAAGTTGGTGTTGACTCAATGCCGAATTCACCTAGGGTTATGACAGCAAATTGGGATGGGGAATTCTATATAGGCATTTCCCGCAGCCAAGAGTTGCATCAGGCAAAAGGAGCAGGGTTTAAAATAAAATCAAATAAGAAAAATACCAAACAACAACAACAAAGATGTTTCAAAAATTCTTAGCTCAACTATATTTATACTGTGCATGGATCCAATAAGTAGGAATGGTAAATATGCATATGACATGTGAAAGAGTGGGAGAACAGGTTTCAGAAAAGCAGTTGTCCCTTTGCCAGGTCTCGTTAGCAAAAAAGGACATCCACTTCTCTTCATCTCTGTGTATTGCCTGTCTTTGGTGAACCAATCTGTCTACATGTGTCTGTTTTTGTCTAGTTGTTTGAATGACTGTTGTACTGTTTCATGTTCAAGAGAAAAAAATGGATAAAATTTTATCTGCTGGCTATTCATCCCTTAATTTAGTTTAGCTTTATTAGAAGGCAGTTTCAATTTGCACAGCAGAAACTGTTAAGATACCCTGCACTGTAGCTGGGAGACAAGCACACCTGGAGAAAAGCTGCTTTTAAAGGGACCAAAACTTTCTCAAGTTCTAAGGCAAGTAAGCTGATAGTTGTTTCTCCTAGAAAAATCTCTGCAACTGTGATTATTGGGTTCAGCAAGTGACAAGGTGCTTTTTCTCTTGAAATTATAGCTAGAAAAAGCAAGAAAATTTTGTTTGGTCTAAATGTATAAGATTTATGTAGCCACTCATTTTTGTTTCTGACTGGTTTACTGCATGTCTTGGTTACAGAGTGATTTATAAGTTATTGGGTATGATTAAAACATTGTAATGCTGGTAACAGAAAGTTAGCTTAAAACTGGTAACTCAGAGTTGGGGTCATTTTAAACAACACATGGCATTAGCTAACACAGGAAAACAGGTCTCTACAGATACTTCTAAATTGGGATAATATTTTATGTAATTCTTATCCTAGGAATCAGACTAATTTAGGGCAATATCTCTTTTATGAGGTATTAAAAGTTACACTGTTATGCATTTATATATAACAACTGGCAGCCAAAATGTGTGATGTGAAAGTAAATCTTTCGGTATTGATTTTTAAAGAGAATGGATGGTTTAAAATTGGGTTTTGATTTCCAAAGTTGTGGTGTGGGAACGTGCAAATGTGTGACCTTAGAGAACATAAGATGGCTGCTGAAAGACCTTGCTAGAATAGCATGCTGGGGATTTTCTGCTAGAAAGTTGTGATTAACACTCCCTTCCTGGAATGACCCAGCAAAACAAGCTTTACAAGAAATCCCCCCAACCCCCCTCCCTCAAGGCAGGTGCAGATAACAATCAAAAATGTTTTGGTTCCCTCTTCTGGTGATTAAGACCTCACCTCACTCCTGGCCAACAATGCTGCTTAAGGAAGGTCATTAAACACTTCTCTCTCCGGAAGGGAGAGGCTAATTACCATTTATTTATTTATTTTTTTTTATTTATTATATGTAAGTACACTGTAGCTGTCTTCAGACACTCCAGAAGAGGGCATCAGATCTCATTACGGATGGTTGTGAGCCACCATATGGTTGCTGAGATTTGAACTCTGGACCTTCGGAAGAGCAGTCGGGTGCTCTTACCCACTGAGCCATCTCACCAGCCCCCTAATTACCATTTCTAAAGGTGAGAATGAAAAGGTAGCTGTGGCCCATCAATGTGCTTAAACCAACTCCTGTTGTTATCAAGGTCTACACTTAAACTGTATAAAAAGTCTGGGCTTAGGAGATTTGGGGTCTTCTCTTCCCCAATTGCAGTACAGTCCCAGTGCGCTAGATCAATAAACCTCTTGCTTGTTGCATCGATCTCCATCTCTATGTTTCTTTGAGTGGGACATTCCAGATGTAAGACTCTTCAGGGGTTGTGTTCTAATGTTACAAGAGAACTTAAAAATTATAGTTAAACTGCCAGTGTTCTTTTGGCTGCAGTTTGCAGTTCCATCTCAGGCTTGGCATTTCTAATTCACCCATATTTGTAATTAAGGAAAAAAAATCAAGCAAGTTCAGGCTGTTGCCTTGAGGGAGACTACAGTAAACATTTACATTTGAGTTAATGCAAAGCTCAGAGAAGCCTTAGTGGAGGTTTGTTGAGGCATCCCTTTTGTTTTGCAAACCCTGCCTAAGGCAGTTTTTTGAGCCCTTGCCTCCAGGGACCTGGGAACTATTTTTAAGCCAAAACAACATTACTACAGCTTTGTCCAGGTGTTGTTCAAAACAAAGTTCAAACGTAAGATTTATGAAAGGTTAATGAGGCTATGGAACTTGAAATTTGGCCTGCCTATTCCAGCAGCCATTCCAGGAAATGCATACAGAATTATTATAAATGTAGAAGGTTGTTTTAATACAATCTTCCTTTGCATCCTGATGATTGTAAAAGGTTTGCAATTAGCTTGTTTGCTTGCAATTTTAAAGAACCAATGAAGCAATATCATTGGATACTTTTGCCACAGTTAATTGTGTGTGTATATATATATATATATATAGTTGCTGCTTCAATAAAAGAAGTTTATTGAATCCTTCAGTGTATATTATTCATTATATGGATATTTTATTAGCTAACCCCTCTGACAGGGAGTTTTACTACAAACCTTTGCTTGTATACAACAAGCTTTGAAGTTTTGGGGAGTAGTTGTTGCTCCAGAAAAAGATTCAAAGGCAATATCTTTTTCAATATTTGGGACATCAGTTATATTCTAAACAAACAGTGACACAGAAAATTCAAAGAAAAGGTAGTTTACTTACTTTAAAAGGCTTAAAGGAGATATTAATTGGTTAATCCCTCACCTTCAGCTCTCCACAGGAGGACTTAAGCCACTGTTTAATGTCCTCAAGGAGGATGCAAACTAACTGGTGAGAGACAAAAGGCTTTGCAGAAAGTAGAGGAAGCTGTGCTATTCAATTGTTGGTCCTTTATGTTGGTTATTGCTACTCAATGTGCCCACAGCAATTCTTTAGCAAAAGGGACCATTAATGTGGATTCATCTTTCTTCATCTACAAGTAAAGTTCTAACATTCTATTATGAAGCTGTTGCTGTGTTAATACAGAATTGTAGGATAGGATCATGAAAGTACTTTGGAAATAATGTCTTAAGAACCTGATGAAACATTTATTCCTTATTTCAAACAGCAATTAAATTGCTTATTGCAGAATACTGATACTTGGCCTATTGCATAGCAAATATTTTAGACAAAATTGATAACTATTGTCCAAAAGACAGGTTGTTACAATTTGCTTCTATAAATGCATTTTTACTTCCTATAAGTTTGTGTATATAGCCATTAGAGGAAGTGCTTACTGTATTTAGAGATGGCTTACCTAATGGGAAAACAGTATATGTGATTGGATTACCTGTTTATTCTCTTGAGTTTCCCTCTGCTTCAGCACAGGTTTTTTAATTACATTTTATAGCCACTGTTTTTGAAAATTCATGCTTTTAATTTGTATAAAGATAGCCAATAGCTCATGGTTTACAATTGTTTGAAATTTTTTTCTGTTTTTAGATATTTCTAATTTTCAAATTTTGTAATTATTTATGCAAATACAACTCAAATTAAGAGAGCATATGGTTCCTTTAAAGGACTGTCATTGGACATTTAAGGACTCATCCTAGATTGCCTGAATAAGACCCATTAGGGCAATGCTACAGTAGATCTCTATACCAGTCAGATTATAGGATGTACACAGGAACATACCTGTAGACAATTTTAATCTTTGTGCTTTTAATTTTGAAGTTGTATCTTAGGCAGATTGGTTTGCCTTTGTAAGACTCCAGGGAGCCATAGCTTAACAGGGATCCAATGAGTGAACAACGTGGAATTGGGATCAATGCAAAAAGCAAAATGAATTTATTGTTCCAGTGCACTGGGATCATCCCAGACCTAAAGGAGAGGTGGGGACCCCCCAACACCCATTTGGCAAGTTTTTATATGCTTTCCAGGAGCAGAATAGAGCATCAGCAACTAGGCACAAAATGATTGGAGGAACAGTGCACCCTTTAAACTGATTGGTGTTTAAGGAATGAGGTGACAAAGACTTCCCTTGTCTGAAGGTGAGCAACAGTCTGTCCTGTGGAATATGTCTCCATCCACAGTTCAGTTCTACCCTGTTGTCTGAGACATGTTAATTAGACTCTCCCTTCCACTGGTGCAAGTGTTTCGTGACCTTCCCAAAGTTCCTAAGCTGACCTTTTCACACACACCCCCCTTTTCTTTGTTCATACTTCAATCTTGAAGCTATTATAGACAGTTATACAGCTCATATCTCTGGTCATCTGCATTTAACTCTTAATATCTTTGTCTCAGGACCATCACCTAATGAGCTTTAATGAAAGCAACTAAGCAATTTAGAATGTAAGAGCCAAAGGTCAGAAGCAGGAACAAAATGATCAGGGATCCTAACAACAGAAATCAAGTCACTGTGAGGGAGATCAAGAGACAAGGGAGTCGGTGAACCATGCAGGATTTCAAAAGGGAGAGCTGTTAAACCAAGACTCAAAACATCCCTGTATCTATTCTCTCTTCTGCTGGGCTATCCCTTCTCTCACCTTGACCACTGAATCTTTAACTATCTCTAAAATGGTCTCCAGGATGTGCTTCCTGATGTTTCACACCCCCAGAGAGCATAGAAGAAATGGTTGGTGCCCTAACACTAATGGGCCTCCTGCTGGCTTCTCTTCTATTTTTATTTTTTTTAATTTTTAATATTTTTTTATTATGTATTTTCCTCAATTACATCTCCAATGCTATCCCAAAATTCCCCCATTACCCCCCCCACTTCCCTACCCACCAATTCCCATTCTTTTGGCCCTGGCTTTCCCCTGTATTGGGGCATATAAAGTTTGCAAGTCCAATGGGCCTCTCTTTCCAGTGATGGCCAACTAGGCCATCTTTCGATACATATGCAGCTAGAGTCAAGAGCTCCGGGGTACTGGTTAGTTCATCATGTTGTTCCCCCTATAGGGTTGCCTATCCCTTTAACACCTTGGGTACTTTCTCTAGCTTCTCCATTGGGAGCCCAGTGATCCATCCAATAGCTGACTGTGAGCATCCACTTCTGTGTTTGCTAGGTCCCGGCATAGTCTCACAAGAGACAGCTATATCTGGGTCCTTTCAGCAAAATCTTGCTAGTGTATGCAATGGTGTCAGCATTTAGAAGCTTATTATGGGATGGATCCCTGGATATGGCAGTCTCTAGATGGTCCATCCTTTCATCACAGCTCCAAACTTTGTCTCTGTAACTGCTTCCATGGGTGTTTTGTTCCCAATTCTAAGAAGGGGCATAGTGTCCACACTTTGGTCTTCATTCTTCTTGAGTTTCATGCATTTAGCAAATTGTATCTTATATCTTGGGTATCCTAAGTTTTGGGCTAATATCCACTTATCAGTGAATACATATTGTGTGAGTTCCTTTGTGATTGTGTTACCTCACTCAAGATGATGCCCTCCATGTCCATCCATTTAGCTAGGAATTTCATAAATTCATTCTTTTTAATAGCTGAGTAGTACTCCTTTGTGTAAATGTACCATAATTTCTGTATCCATTCCTCTGTTGAGGGGCATCTGGGTTCTTTCCAGCTTCTGGCTATTATAAATAAGGCTGCTATGAACATAGTGGAGCATGTGTCCTTCTTACCGGTTGGGACATCTTCTGCATATATGCCCAGGAGAGGTATGGCTGGATCCTCTGGTAGTACTATGTCCAATTTTCTGAGGAACCCCCAGACTGATTTCCAGAGTGGTTGTACAAGCTTGCAATCCCATCAACAATGGAGGAGTGTTCCTCTTTCTCCACATCCTTGCCAGCATCTGCTGTCACCTGAATTTTTGATCTTAGGCATTCTGACTGGTGTGAGGTGGAATCTTAGGGTTGTTTTGATTTGCATTTCCCTGATGATTAAGGATGTTGAACATTTTTTCTGGTGCTTCTCTGCCATTCGGTATTCCTCAGGTGAGAATTCTTTGTTCAGTTCTGAGACCCATTTTTTAATGGGGTTATTTGATTTTCTGGAGTCCACCTTCTTGAGTTCTTTATATATATTGGATATTAGTCCCTTATCTGATTTAGGATAGGTAAAGATCCTTTCCCAATCTGTTGGTGGTTTTTTGTCTTATTGATGGTGTCTTTTGCCTTGCAGAAGCTTTGCAGTTTCATGAGGTCCCACTTGTCAATTCTCGATCTTACAGCACAAGCCATTGCTGTTCTATTCAAGAATTTTTCCCCGGTGCCCATATCTTCAATGCTTTTCCCCACTTTCTCCTCTATAAGTTTCAGTGTCTCTGGTTTTATGTGAAGTTCCTTGATCCACTTAGTCTTGACCTTAGTACAAGGAGATAGGAATGGATCGATTCCCATTCTTCTACATGATAACAACCAGTTGTTCCAGCACCATTTGTTGAAAATGCTGTCTTTCTTCCACTGGATGGTTTTAGCTCCCTTGTCGAAGATCAAGTGACCATAGGTGTGTGACTTCATTTCTGGGTCTTCAATTCTATTCCATTGCTCTACTTGTCTGTCACTATACCAGTACCACGCAGTTTTTATGACAATTGCTCTGTAGTAAAGCTTTAGGTACGGCATGGTGATTCCACCAGAGGTTCTTTTATCCTTGAGAAGAGTTTTTGCTATCCTAGGTTTTTTGTTATTCCAGATGAATTTGCAGATTGCACTTTCTAATTCGTTGAAGAATTGAGTTGGAATTTTGATGGGGATTGCATTGAATCTCTAGATTGCTTTTGGCAAGATAGCCATTTTTACAATGTTGATCCTGCCAATCCATGAGCATGGGAGATCTTTCCATCTTCTGAGATCTTCTTTAGTTTCTTTCTTCAGAGACTTGAAGTTTTTATTATACAGATCTTTCACTTCCTTAGAGTCACGCCAAGGTATTTTATATTATTTGTGACTATTGAGAAGGGTGTTGTTTCCCTAATTTCTTTCTCAGCCTGTTTATTCTTTGTGTAGAGAAAGGCCATTGATTTGTTTGAGTTAATTTTATATCCAGCTACTTCACCGAAGCTGTTTATCAGGTTCAGGAGTTCTCTGGTGGAATTTTTAGGGTCACTTATATATACTATCATATCATCTGCAAAAAGTGATATTTTGACTTCATCTTTTCCAATTTGTATCCCTTTGATCTCCTTTTGTTGTCGAATTGCTCTGGCTAGGACTTCAAGTACGATGTTGAATAGGTATGGAGAAAGTGGACAGCCTTGTCTAGTCCCTGATTTTAGAGGGATTGCTTCAAGCTTCTCACCATTTACTTTGATGTTGGCTACTGGTTTGCTGTAGATTGTTTTTATCATGGTTAGGTATGGGCCTTGAATTCTTGATCTTTCTAAGACTTTTATCATGAATGGGTGTTGGATCTTGTCAAATGCTTTTTCCGCATCTAACGAGATGATCATGTGGTTTTTGTCTTTGAGTTTGTTTATATACTGGATTGCGTTGATGGATTTCTGTATATTGAACCATCCCTGCATCCCTGGGATGAAACCTACTTGGTCAGGATGGATGATTGTTTTGATGTGTTCTTGTATTCGGTTAGCAAGAACTTTATTGAGGATTTTTGCATCAATATTCATAAGGGATATTGGTCTGAAGTTTTCTATCTTTGTTGGGTCTTTTTGTGGTTTAGGTATCAGAGTAATTGTGGCTTCATAGAATGAATTGGGTAGAGTTCCTTCTGTTTCTATTTTGTGGAATATTTTGTGAAGAACTGAGATTAGATCTTCTTTGAAGGTCTGATAGAACTCTGCACTAAACCCATCTGGTCCTGGGCTTTTTTTTGGTTGTGAAACTATTAATGACTGCTTCTATTTCTTTCGGGGATATAGGGCTGTTTAGATCATTAACCTGATCTTGATTCATCTTTGGTACCTGGTATCTGTCTAGAAACTTCTCTATTTCATCCAGGTTCTCCAGTTTTGTTGAGTATAGCCTTTTGTAGAAGGATCTGATGGTGTTTTGGATGTCTTCAGGATCTGTTGTTATGTCTCCTTTTTCATTTCTGATTTTGTTAAGTAGAATGCTTTCCTTGTGCCCTCTAGTGAGTCTGGCTAAGGGTTTATCTATCTTGTTGATTTTCTCAAAGAACCAGCTCCTTGATTGTTTGATTCTTTGAATAGTTCTTCTTGTTTCCACTTGGTTGATTTCGCCCCGGAGTTTGATTATTTCCTGTCGTCTACTCCTCTTGGGTGAATTTGCTTCCTTTTGTTCTAGTGCTTTTAGGTGTGTTGTCAAGCTGCTAATGTGTGCTCTCTCTAGTTTCTTTTTGGAGGCACTCAGAGCTATGAGTTTTCCTCTTAGAAATGCTTTCATTGCATCCCATAAGTTTGGGTATGTTGTGGCTTCATTTTCATTGAACTCTAAAAAGTCCTTAATTTCTTTCTTTATTCCTTCCTTGACCAAGGTATCATTGAGAAGAGTGTTGTTCAGTTTCCATGTGAATGTTGGCTTTCTATTATTTATTTTGTTATTGAAGATCAGCCTTAGTCCATGGTGATCTGATAGGATGCATGGGACATTTTCAATATTTTTGTATCTGTTGAGGCCTGTTTTGTGACCAATTATGTGGTCAATTTTGGAGAAGGTACCATGAGGTGCTGAGAAGAAGGTATATCCTTTTGTTTTAGGATAGAATGTTCTGTAGATATCTACCAGATCCATTTGATTCATAACTTCTGTTAGTTTCACTGTGTCCCTGTTTAGTTTCTGTTTCCATGATCTGTCCATTGGTGAAAGTGGTGTGTTGAAGTCTCCCACTATTATTGTATGAGGTGCAATGTGTGCTTTGAGCTTTACTAAAGTTTCTTTAATGAATGTGGCTGCCTTTGTATTCGGAGCATAGATATTCAGAATTGATAGTTCCTCTTGGAGCATTTTACCTTTGATGAGTATGAACTGTCCCTCCCTGTCTTTTTTGATGACTTTGGGTTGGAAGTCAATCTTATCAGATATTAGAATGGCTACTCCAGCTTGTTTCTTCATACCATTGGCTTCTCTTCTCTTGAGGTCACATATATGTTTTTCTCCCCCCCCCCAACCCCCACAGGACACTTTTCAATTTTTGGGTGTCCCCACCCTAAGCCCTACCCTCCACAGCCACTTCTGGGTTGAGGTCTAGATTAACAAGTCTCTTGTGCCCCACATTAAAGCAATCCCTCCCCAAGTGTGTACAGGCCAGGGATACCCCAGACCTCAAATCCCATCACTAAATCACAGAGATCAAAGACAGGGTCCAGCCACCAGATACAACTCCTGTAGTGGACTAAGCCACATTATCAGTGGCTGAGAGCACTTGTCAAGTCACCCTGGAGTTGTGAGGGCTGCCAAGGCTCAGAGCTGGAAAATACACCATAGCTGTCTCTCGGTTTCTCTGGCCTTGCAAAAGGGCTTTGCTTGGGTATCTAGTTGGCATCAGGCACAAGTGATAATCTGATGTGAACCCAGGCAGTTATTCCATCCACTTTTGATGGAGGTCAGGGTGGTCAGCAATACCAAGAATGGCCCTCTCCACTTTGCTTCCCAGTGTTCAGTACAATGTCTCTTGACATATACCTAACCTCCAACTTGGTACTTGTGTGGAACATCTGGAGTACCTGCATTATACAGGGTACTAATATTAGGCCACAATTCCAGGTGGCTGATCTGGAAAGCTTGCAATTAAGCCATAAGATCCTTGTCAACCTGAAAGGTCACTCTGGGGGGATCAAGAGCCAAGGGAGTGGGTGTTCCATGCAGGATCTCAAAAGGGGTCCTGTTAAAATAGTAGGGGGTTTTCAGGGCCACAGGGAGGGGCACCAACCAGTCCAAGCCAGTCTCCAAGGTCAATTTAGTCAAGGTCTCTTGTAGGGGTTCTGTTTATTTTCTCTACCTGCCCTAAGCTCTGGGGATGAACATACAATGGGGCTTCCAATTAGTTCCCAATAGCTCTGCCAACCCCTGACTTATGTTAAGAGACAAAAGCAGGACTATTGAGCAATCCAATTATCTTTGGCACTCTGAACCTCTGGAAATTTTTCTTCTAACATATTCTTAGCTACCACAGTAGCTGTTTCCTGCTTGGTAGGCAATGTTTCAACACATCTAAGGAAAACATCTACAAACACTAGAAGGTATTTGTAACCCATATTTTCCTGGCTTAACTTCTGCAAAAATCAACCTACCAATAAACTTTAGGCAGTTCTCCCCTAGGTCTTTTGCCCTGTTTACTCTTGGCTGCATAAGCATTTACTTGCTGGCATACCTTACATTGTTCTACTATCTCTCTGGTCCAGAACCTGAGGTCTATTATATATACTTTAGGTCCCTTAACTGCTTGGACAAGCTTATTATCCCCTAAATTAGTCCATTGGTGCATTTGGCCCAATACGTTTTTTACTTGCTTTCTGGGGAGTATAGTTCTCCCTTCTCGTGTATGCTATTGTCCTACCTTCTCTTGGTAATAGTTGGTAGGGTGGCTAACAATCTGAGTCCTTTTTTCATATATATATTTAAGTGAAGCCATCTCTTAGTCCAGTCCCATTTCCAGCAGGTTTTCCTTGCAGGCCCATAACCATGATAGGCTCCTGTATAGCCTGGTTATTGCCCAGGGACACTGAGTCTCTTCCCTTCTGATGTCTTGAGCAGTGAATAATACTCACAATAATACACAGATTCTGGCTACATCTGATGGAATATTTCCTGCTTGTTTCTCTTCCATCTGATTTGAGCAGTCCTTTCTCTTGGTATATAGTCTTGTGGGCATGGGCTGTGGCAAAGGCATACCTGCTATCTGTGTAGATGTTGATCTTTTTGCCTGACCCCAGGTCCAAGACTTTGGTCAGAGCTATTAGCTATGTCATTTTGGCTATCATTCCAGGAGGATGCAGTTCTGCCCAGACCACCTTGTGCCCATCCACAATGGAGGCCCCTGCCTTGCATTATCCCTCCACCATGTAGCTGCTTCCATCAGTGAACCAGGTCACCTCAGCATCAGGGAGTGGCTGATCAACGGGTCCTTTCACTTGGGGTCAGAAAACGGAGTGGCCAGGTTGAGGGCCACTGATGACATGAAGGTCACACAATCTGAATTTAGCAACAGAGTCTGGTAATGAGTCATGCAGGCATTGGTCAGCCATTGATCCTGGGGCTAGTGAACAATGCTTTCCAAGGCATGTCACAGACAGGTTCTGCCCCAGAGTCAATTTATCAGCATCTAAAACTGGTACCACTGCCACTATCCATAGGCAAGCAGGCCACTCAGCAGTGACAGGGTCTAATTTCTTTGACAGACAGGCAACTGGGGGTTTCCAGGTACCCAGCCACTGAGTGAGCACCCCCTTGGCTATCCCCCTGTTCTCAGCCACATAAATGTGGAACAGTCTACTGTCACCAGGCAGTCCTAGAGCAGGGACCTTGAGCAGAGCCTGCTTAATCATGTGAAAAGCCTTTGACCTTCCACCATTTTTAGTCAGGGGGTAGAGGGGATGGGTCAGCCAATTCAACAAATCTTGGGATCCATAGCCAGCAGAATCCAGCCCTACCTAGAAATTCCTGTGCCTGCTTGGGGCTTTTTCTCTGGCAGATTTGAGCCTTCTTGGCTGAGACAATGTGTCTCAACCCTCCAAGCTCCTCCAAGGGTATTTAGTCCCCTCTAGACAGTCTTCCTTTGTCTTTGGCCCCAGGTTTCTTCACAGGCAGGAGGGAAGTATTCCAAGCCAATTGGCACTTCTACAGGATCCTTTGTTCCAGGAACCTGACAATGTGAGGCCAGATTCTGTCCCAGGCCTCCCTCAACATCAGATATTGGTGCACAGAGATTGGGAAGTCTTGGGCTCTGAGCTCCATATGGATGGGAAACTGGTTGGTGGCCCTTGCCACCCCTGCTTTCTCAGCCCAGGCCTGGGAAAAGGCCTTAAGCCACCAGTCTGAGACCTGGGGTGCCCTGCCCAAGGTCTCAAAGAACTTGCATTCATCCTCTAGCCTGAGAGTCAGGATTCTCTTTAGATTCCTTCCCTTCACTTTTCTTTCTCTCTCTGCTCCTTTTCTTCCTCTGTCTCCCTGTTATAGTAGACTTTCTCAGCAATCTGCACTAAATCCCTCAAAGACTTATCCCGTCTTTCTAGCCTCTGACACTTTTTCTTGATATCTCTACTAACCTGGTCTGAAAGCCAATGTCACATTAGTTTTGTGCTCTTTGCTGCTGGGGTCATGGGGTGTTTATTGGTGCTCTAAAAAGGCTGCAGGCAACTCATCTGGTCTCTGCTTAACCTCACATACCATGGTCAAATTTGTGGGTTGTCATGCAGTCTCCTTGAGACATGCCAGTGGAGTTTGGTGGTAGACCTTGCCCCTTACCTTTTACAATATTAAAGTCCCAGTCAGGTCTAGTCACGGAAAACCAGCCTGGTCAATGAATGGTGACCCTGTGTCCTAGGGGGTATTCTTTCTGGCTTCTGGCTTCCTGCATTATAAATAAAACAGTCTCAAAGAGATTAACAGGCCCTTAGTGGGAAAGCCACTGTAATATCAGATGAGGTGGCACTCAGATTATATGTCCCCATCCAGGATGGGGAAGTTGGGAGTCTCCTTCTATTCCTCCCTCCAGTAAAGGGGGGGCGGGGGGGGTTGCAATGGCCCCAGTCTCCTATGGGCTGAGGATCCTGGAACAAGTACTGGCACTGGTAGGGCCATGAGAGTAAGGGTAGGGAGATATGGAGGAGGAGGGTCTTGGAGCAACAGGTCTGCTGGTGAAGGGTCTTGGAGGATCAACTTCTTCTCAGGTCTGGATCTCTCCTCCCGTGCTCCCTTCTTCCTGACAGCCAGAACCTGTGAGGTGGGTCTTAGGAAAGGAAGACTTTTAACCTTGAGGGGGGTGTCCCCCACTAGACTTTTCCAGGTAACTATATAGAATACTTGGTCTGGGTGCCTCAGGAATCCTGGCCTCTCTCCTCTCCTGCTTTGATCATGTGCAATTCGAAGATCCCTACAGGTGACTACCCTACTCTGAAAGTGGGCCATTGGGAGAAACAGAGAGTGACTAACTTGTTTTTCAATCTGTCCAATGTCCAAAAAATATCCATCAGTCTAAGTCCAAGAACATAGAACAAGATACTAACAAACACAGAGAAAAACAGTCAACCACACAGACAGCTCAACCCTGCCACGGGTGGGCATCCAGGTCCAAGAACACAGAAAAAGACAATTAACACAGTTTGCCTCTTTCGTGGGCCCAGTTACAGACACCAGGTGCTCCTGCCTATACGTCAGGAGCCAAGTAAGCCAGGTTATAGCAAGACTCAGCTCCTGCTGATATTGCCTTGCTGTTTCCAGAAGGAGCAGAGCCCTCACGATTTTCTCCGTGGGGGGTGGGGGGCTGAAGCATCTGTCAGCACCCACACATGGTCGTGATGTTAAAGCATGTCTGCCCATCCCAGTTAACCATACCAGACACGGTAGGCTCTCTGAGCCTCCTGACACTTGCAAGCAAAAGTTCAAACAGACTTACAGACTCAGACTCTGATGAACAGAAAGACAAACAGGAACCATGGTAAAAGCTCAAGACCTCTGAATCACTGCTCCAGTGTGTTCCCACAAGGAGTCACTTCCTGGCCAATGCACCAAATGTAAGACTCCAGGGAGCCTTAGCTTACCAGAGACTCCCTGAGTGGACCACATGGAACTGGGATTGATGCAAAAAGCAAGAAGAATATATTATTCAATTTCACTGGGGTTGTCCCAGACCCAAAGGAGAGGCGCTGACCTCCAGCACCCATTCAGCAATTTTTTCTATGGTTTCCAGGAGCAGAATAGAGCATTAGCAACTAGGCACAAAACGATATGGCAGAACAGTGCACACTTTAAACTAATTGGTCTTTAGGGAATGAGGTGACAAGGACTTCCCTTGTCTGAAGGTGGGTAACAGTCTGTCCTGTGTAATGTGTTCCCACTTGCAGGTCAGTTCTGCCCTGTTGTCTGAGACATGTTAATTAGCCTCTCCCTTCCAGAGGCACAAGTGTTTCATTGACCCTCCCAAAGTTCCTAAGCTGACCTTTTCACCTTCACAGAAGATGATCTTCAGAAAGCTCAGATATTCACCATAGCAGTTTCTCATCACTATGAAGAAATGCATTGAGTACATATTTATATGTCCTACATGGTTTTAGTCTGAATGGGCAAAAGGTGTGCTTATGAGGGCCAGTGATCAGACACAGGCAACTGTAATTCTTGAGCTCTTATCAACCTAAGACAGAGACAAGCACCAAAAAGGCTATTTGTCCAAACAAACACTAACAAGCTGTGCTTGTTCTCCCAGAAAGGGAGAACATATTTCCTAGAAGGGGTCATGGAATACAAGTAAATCTTGTGCCCTTTGTTCTGCTCATCTACACACACACATCTACATGGCTGCTGGACAGCTATAGTCTGTGAGCTGTATCTTGGTTATTATGAGCTGTTTGTCTAATATGGATTCATCAGTTAGTGCATACGATGTGTGTTCTTTCGTGACTGGGTTACCTCACTCAGAATATTTTCTAGTTCCATCCATTTGCCTAAGAGTTTCATGAACTCATTGTTTTTAATAGCTGAGTAGTACTCCATTGTATAAATGTATCACTTTTTTTTTTAATCCATTCCTCTGTTGAGGGACATATGGGTTGTTTCCAGATTCTAGATATTATAAATAAGCCTGCTATGAACATACTGGAGCATGTGTACTTGTTATATGTTGTAGCATCTTTTGTGTATATGCCTAGGAGTGGTATAACTGGATCCTTAGGTAGTACTATATCCAATTTTCTGAGGAAGGAAGCACTAGATTAGTTTCCAGGAAGGTTATACCAGCATGTAATTCCACCAGCAATAGAGGAGTGTTCCTCTTCTCCACATCCTTGCCAGCATCTGCTGTCACCTAAATTTTTGATCTTAGCCATTCTGACTGGTGTGAAGTGGAATCTCAGGGTTGTTTTGATTTGTATTTCCCTGATGACTAAGGAGACTGAAGCACCTAAAGAGGTGCTTCTCACTCATTCGATAGTCCACAGTTGAGAATTATTTATCTCTATACCCCATTTTTAATAGGGCTATTTGATTCTCTGGAGTCTAACTTCTTGAGTTCTTTGTATATACTTGATGTTAGCCCTCCATCAGATGTAAAATTGGTAAAAAAACTTTTCCCCAATCTGTTGGTTGCTATTTTGTCGTATTGACAGTGTCTTTTGCCTTACACTTTTCTATTTCATGAGGTCCAATTTGTTAATTGATGACCTTAGAGCATAAGCTACTGGTGTTCTGTTCAAGAAATTTTTCCCTCTGCCTATGTTTTTGAGGCTCTTTCCCACTTTTTCTTCTATTAGATTCAGTGTACCTGGTTTTATGTCGAGGTCTTTGATCCATTTGGTCTTGAGCTTTGTAGAAGGAGAAAGAATGGATTGATTTTAGGAGATAGCTGTATCAGGCTCCTGTCAATACAGCTATCTAGACCAATACAGATGTGAATGATCACAGTCAACCATCAGAATGAGTGCAGGGACCCCTATGGAGGAGTTAGGGGAAAGACTGAAGGAGTTGAATGACCCTTGTCTGGCATCAATGGGAGGGGATGGCCTTGATCCTTTTGAAGGCTTGATGCCCCAGTGTAGAGGAATGCTAGGGAAGTGAGGCAGGAGTGGGTGTGTGGGTGGGTGGGGAGCACCCTCATAGAAGCAGGATAACAAGGGATGGATTGGGGGGTTGTAGGGTAAACCTGGTAAGGGGGTAACATTTTAAATGTAAATAAATAAAATATCAAATTAAAAAAAATAATACATTGATTTGTATTCTTCTACATGCTGACCACCAGTTGAACCAGCCCCATTTGTTGAAACGCTGTCTTTTTCTATTGGATGCTTTTAGCTTCTTTTTCAAAGTTCAAGTGACCATAGGTATGTGGGTTCATTTCTGGGTCTTCAATTCTATTCCATTGATCTACTTGCTTGTCTCTGTACCAATACCATGCAGTATTTTTAATCACTATTGTTCTGTAATACAACTTGAGGTCAGAGATGGTGATTCCACCAGAGGTTCTTTTATTGTTAAGAATAATTTTTGCTACCCTGTGTTTTTTTATTATTCCAAATAAATTTGCAAATTGTTCTTTCAGAGGTTAAGAGCACTGACTTCTCTTCTAGAAGTCCTGAGTTCAATTCCCAGCAACCATATGGTGGCTTAAAACAGTCTGTAATGAGATTTGGTACACTCTTCTGGTGTGTGTCTAAGGTCAGCAACAGAAAATATTTTTTAAAAAATCATAGCAGAAATTTTTCCTAAAGAAATAGATGGCTATAAACATACAAGAAGCTTCCCAAAAACCATATATATTGGATCAGAAGAGAAAGCACAAAGCTCAAGACTACTTAAATTAAAGTCCTATACCTAAAATTAGATACACTACACCGGACAGAAGAGAAAGTAGGAAATATCCTTGAATTCATTGACACTGGAGACAATTTTCTGAATGCCATGCAAACAAACAGACAATGTGGTCACCAAAAATGCTAGGAAGAGGGAACAGAAATCACTGGAAGACAGGAGGGGGCATCTCTAGGACATGCCAGAGATCTGTTATGGGGGTGGACCCAGTGAGTCTATGGAGGTGACTCTTGCTGAGACTCCTAGTAGTGAAGGATATGGAGCCTGAAGTGGGTACCTCCTATCACAGGGCCGGAATCCTAATGGAGGGATAAGGACACCAATCCACCCACAAAACCTTTAACCCAAAATGTCACCTGCTTGAAAGATGTACAGTAACAAATATAGACCACTGAAACAGGGAAATGTCAAGAAATGGCTGGCCCAAATTTAGGCACATCCTATGGGCAAGAACCAATCCTTAACCTATTAATGATACTGTTATGCTGGCAGACAGGACCCTAGCATCACTTGTGTAAAGGGGACCAGTATATCAAAGTAGTCATCAGATTCCCCTGGATCTGGAATTGCAGCAGTTGTGAGGTCCTATGTAGGTTGTAGGAACTAACCCTATGTCATCTGAATGACTAATAAAGGCTCTTCACCCCTGAGCTATCCCTCCAGTTCTTAGACATGAGGTTTGTTATATTCTAAGATCAGGACTTGGGTCATTGAAATTCTAACCTAAGCACTTTTATCCACTGAAATATCTTTTCATCTCATTTATGATTAAAATTCAAGAATGTAACTGATATGAGAGGACAGTGAGTACCTACTTGGAAGAAACAAATACAAGAAGCTTACAGTGTTCCCTTACACTCTCAATTGTGTGGTAATTGGTTTTCTTTTTTCAAGTTATGGGATCCCCAGACATAATTGAGATCCTCACATTGGAAAGTAAGGGGTGTTATGCTCTGAGTCAATTCACTGGCCCCTTTCAGACTTTTGAAATGTACTCCAAGTAATAGTAAGTAAGCATGAGTTGAAAAAGTCTGGTGATGGAAGCTGTGCAACGTAATGTTATTTGTGGGGAGAGATCAAAAGAGTAAATGAATTCTAATCACTGACTCCACAATAACAATAATGAGGAAATGAAGTTAACTTATATATTCAGGTAAACAGGTAGAGAAACAGTATTCTGTCCAGATGGAGATAATAGGTATAAGCTGCTTGGTGGATTCACTATCAGTTCACACCTACAGGTAAATGACTACTAAACTGGCAGGGAAGGCTGTGCATAGAAAGGTTTAATAATAGAAGAGGAGTAATCCTGATGTCTGCCAGATGACTCCTTTGAAACCTTAAAACCATTAATTATGTAGCTATGCAGTATGATACCCTAGATGCCAGAAGAATCTTGCTTCTAGACAAGTGCTTTAACAACATGTTCGTCATGATTCCATGAGGGTCATACATTAGATATTCTGCATATCAGTTATTTACATTTGATACCTAACAGGTTATAATTACAGTTATGAAGGGTCAATTAAAATCATTTCATGGTTTGGTCACCACAATATGAGGAACCATAGTAAATAGTCACAGCCTTAGGAATGTTGAAAAGCACTGTTCCATATTGTCCTCATGTGTTTTATAGGTTTTCACAGTTTTATACAAGTACCTTGGCAAGCAAGGTGGATAATTGTTTCTTTTGTAAATTTTTTTTTGTTTTTTTGTTTTTGTTTTTTGATTTTTAATATTTTTATTACATATTTTCCTCAATTACATTTCCAATGCTATCCCAAAAGTCCCCCATAGCGCCCCCCACTTCCCTACCCACCCATTCCCATTCTTTTGGCCCTGGCATTCCCCTATATTGGGGCATATAAAGTTTGCAAGTCCAATGGGCCTCTCTTTCCATTGATGGCCGACTAGGTCATCTTTCGATACATATGCAGCTAGAGACAAGAGCTCCGGGGTTCTGGTTAGTACATCATGTTGTTCCAACAATAGGGTTGCAGATCCCTTTAGCTCCTTGGGTACTTTCTCTAGCTTCTCCATTGGGAGCCCTGTGATACATCCAATAGCTGACTGTGAACATCCACTCCTGTGTTTGCTAGGCCCCGGCATCGTCTCACAAGAGACAGCTATATTTGGGTCCTTTCAGCAAAATCTTGCTAGTGTATGCAATGGTGTCAGCGTTTAGAAGCTGATTATGGGACGGATCCCTGGATACAGCAGTCTCTAAATGGTCCATCCTTTCATCACAGCTACGAACTTTGTCTCTGTAACTCCTTCCCTGGGTGTTTTTTTCCCAATTCTAAGAAGGTGCACAGTGTCCACACTTTGGTCTTCATTCTTCTTGAGTTTCATGCGTTTATCAAATTGTATCTTATATCTTGGGTATCCTAAGTTTTGGGCTAATATCCACTTATCAATGAATAGATATTGTGTGAGTTCTTTTGTGATTGTGTTACTTCACTCAAGATGATGCCCTCCAGGTCCATCCATTTGGCTAGGAATTTCATAAATTCATTCTTTTTAATAGCTGAGTAGTACTCCATTGTGTAAATGTACCATAATTTCTGTATCCATTCCTCTGTTGAGGGACATCTGGGCAAGCTTGTACAACCACTCTGGAAATCAGTCTGGCGGTTCCTCAGAAAATTGGACATAGTACTACCGGAGGATCCAGCAATACCTCTCCTGGGCATATATCCAGAAGATGTCCCAACCGGTAAATTTTTTGCTGTGTTTTGTTTTTCTTTGCAGGGTGCGAATGTTTTGCCTGCATGTATGTATAAAAGTTTTTAATAGGTTGGTTATGTAGAATTACTCACTACAACACAAGTCAACTGAATAAAAGAAAGTATTGAATTTTCATGTCTTCTCCAATACTGGATAGGATATGGTTTAGCACTGAACATTTGCCTCCTCGGTGCTTCTTTCTGGAATACATGGAACACTCCAAGGAATTATGGAAAAAGTTCCTCACAAATACTCTTAATAGTTTTCTTGAATTTGTTTGTGTAAGTTATTCTTGTTTTTAACCAAAATAATGTTAATGCAAGGTGACTTCAAAGTAATTCTTAATCCTTAACATAGATGGTGTGACAGGCAGAATAGTTGTTCATTTTGGAAATAAACAATGGAATAAGAAATTTATAAATTGTGTACTAAGATTATGATCACAATCACAGGATATTCTGAGTCATATGCATCAGGACACATTATGTTAGTGGGATTCAGCATTTGAGTATCTTTTCTTTCTTATGAAGACATTCTGAATAGCATACTGAAGAAATGCATGGATTGGAGTAATTTGTGTTTCTTTCTAGGTTTTGAAGTAAGAACCTAGGGGATGTTCATGTGTAGTGGGAGCCAAGTTCTTCTAGGAGAGACAGACAGTTCTCTCTATATGGAGGCTAATTCTTTTTTTTTTTCCTTTTAATTTTGTTTTTAATTAGGTATAGAAGAATAGCTTATGACTGCTACCTCATTGCTCTTCTTTCTTTCCTTCCTTTTTCTTTCCTTCTTAATTGGATATTTTCTTTGTTTACATTTCAAATGTTATCCCCTTTTATTGCTCCTGTGTCTGCTTCCTATTATATGGAAGCTGCTTACTGCTGTATGGAGGGAAATCACTTTATACAGAGGCTTTCCCTTGCTAGGTGGAGTGTTCCCATTCTCTATACCCTGTGCAAATATGATTCCTTATGTAATCAGAGTTTCCTCTTTCTAGTACACTTTTGAATGCTGAAATATTTTTTGTGCTATTTACTCCCAAACTTTATGTTCATTATGAGGCCCTCTGCTTCAAATCCTAAGTACAGAACTACAAATTTTCACAAATTTATTAAGATAGTTTAACTAATTAAATAATAAAAGTTTTATCTGAAGGAAATTATTGTATATCCAAAAACTGTTTATGTCAATGAGTGAGAAACAGACATGTAGATCTATTATTTTTAATTCTTCAAGGGAATTATTGGGTATTTTCCCTCAATGATTAGAGCGGTTAGGTTTTAGGCACATTCATCTTCCTTCTCTGAGTAGCTGGCAAAGGAAGAAGACATTTCTGTGATTTAAGCACCTCACACTTAGTCAGAATGCGTCATGTTTTTGCAGAAAAAAAACTCAAGCAAATAAAGCTCTCCGGTGACTAGTTAACTATCTTAAAAAAAAAAGCTTTACTTTTATATATATGACTATTTTGCTCTATATTTATTTGTGTACCACTTGTTCTCCTGTTACCCATAGGGGTCAGAATATAGTGTAGATTCATCAGGGATGGCTTTATCCACTGAGTCCTTGAAGCTCAACCTATTCCTCTGTAAAAGTAATAAGTGCTATTGTAATAGCATGAATTTCCAAACCATGTAATAGAAAACAGATCAAAATTCAGCCACCGTGAAGCATCAACAAAGACAGATCAAAGAGCAAATCTTAGTTATGGCTCTTGAAATATTGTTACTATTGTAATTATTTCTTAAATCTTCTGTCATATATTGCAAAAGGGAAATTCCAATATATAGTTATACTTAATCAAAGCTTAAGCTTTGATCTCAAAGCATCTTTAGAAAACAAGAATATATATATATATGTATATATATCATATATATTCAGTTTAATATATATATTTTACATATATATATATATATCTGAATTAAACAAAAGCAAAGTTCACAACAACCTCCTTCATTATAGCTCATGTTAAAAAAATTTAAGCTATCAATTATTTATATAAATTCTTTAATAGCTATGTAATGGATTCACTGCCACATAGAAGCCAACAAAAGTGACACACACACACAGCTTATATGAATCATTTCGAAATTTTTTACCTTAAGGATATGTTGCACACAGATCTATGAGCGCTCTCTTCTCCCATACCTCCTAATATGTGGACATTTTTATTGGAAATGTGGACATGAACAATACAAGGGATCATTTAGGAAAAGGTTTATATTGTATATATGTGGTATAAAATATCCAGATGTATCAGAAAGAGTTGAAAGCAGATTGAGAAGGTAGTGCAGTACATGGGCAGTTGACTGCATGGGCCATGATGGGTGAGAGAAGTGGGTAGAGTAAGAAAAAGAGAAGAGAGAGGAGAGAGCACCTAACAGAAGCAAAAGACACAGTGCCAAGACAAGAAAGAATAGAAGGAGAACCAAAAGAAGAACCAAGGAACAAAGAGCACATGGTAAAAATGTCTGGGCTTATAGGAAAGAGAAGCAAGGGAAAAGAAATGAGGCTCATAGGCAACAGAGGTTTAGGGTAGGGGACTGGGCTGAGAAATGCTTAGAGGAGCCAGGACTCCTCTAAGCCAAGATGGACTTGCTTGCTGAGATCCTGGCAGCCAGCCTCTGCTCTGATATGTTAATAGGCAATTCAGTTAGCCCTTTGTCCTGAATTTCTTTGGGATCAAAGGAATTTGGAATACTGAAATTGTCTGGGTTGCCTAGGTTATATGGAAAGGCCCTCCAGGGACAAGGCCATGTAACTTGCTTGTACTTTAATAGGGAAGAAGTTATGTACACCTCTCTGCCACTAATCAGGACTGACAGAAAAGTTCCTGTCCAGATTCCTAATTACTTCCTTGAAGAAGTAGCTCATTTACTTTGAACTTCTTATTTTGTTTACTTTTTAAAATTATTTTCTGTTAGAAAGGTAATTAAAAGTTACTTCAGATCCTTGTGGAGATGTTGTAATCATAAGTATAGAGTTGAGTTGAAAATCACCATTCTTTTGGGAAAGAATACCAGGAGATCTTAAACCTTTAAGTGAGGGACAGAGTCTTACAACAGTTTCAGTACACACTTACTTCTGATAGTGACCACCCTCATCATGGGGTCATCCAGGGCTGAGGTGAGTGTCCAGAGCATAGGGCTAATAAAAACTAAAGACATTAGAAAACAATCCCAGGGGAATCCATGTTCCTGCTCTTCATGAATGCTGCATAGGAGAAGAAGGAAGAAAGAAGAAGAAAAGGGGGTAAGAGGAAAAAGAGGAAGACAGACATACAGACAGAGACAGAGACAGAGAGGGGAGAGAAGTAGGGAGGGAGGAAGGTAGGAAGGGAAGGATGGAGACATGGAAGGAGAGACAGAGGAAGGGAAGGAGGATAGAAGGAAGGAAAAGATCTCAAAGCAACAAGGTAGGGAAAAGGTTCTCCGGTATTGTTTAGCAAGTGGGGATTGGAATGGACTTTTGGGTGGAATTGCAGGTGTTTTCAACTCAGAACAGAGTATACGTTCTCGAGTTTTCCCTAAGCTGTGTAAACCCTGCTCCTCCTGTAAGAAGGTTCTGAGTCTCTCTTATCACTAATACAACCTCATTTTCTTCTTTAGTTCCTTCAATTAACCTCTGTCTCTGTCTCTATCTCCATCTTTCTCACCTACATCTCATTTTGCATTTTTTTTTTTTTTTAGTTTTTATTTTTAAAAGAAGGAATCACTTGGAATCTTTCTCTTTAAAAAAAAAACTATGGGCACTAGGGATCACACCTAGGGCCTTGCAACAGCATGACAAGCCATGAGATACATGCCCATCTTATGCTAAGTAGTTTGAAGTGTTATTACTTTAAATACTTCTTCTCACAGATTTGTATACTTATGAAAAATTAAATCCCATGTTTGTGTTTGAATAGATGTAATATAATAGTGGGCTGTATATAATAGTGGAAATATTAATTGTAATTGTTTTATCAACGATAGAATTATAGGGTAATTTTCTATGAAGAAAAGGGAATTTTGTGGAAGATTGTAGATTGAGTTAAAATTTGTATGACTTACAATCAGACAGTAAATGTATACCAGAAGGATGTTTAATTTCTTGATAGTTCAGCTATTTTGAAATTTAATAGATATTTTCCTAGCTCTGCTTCTATGTTACACTTAATGCAGTCAGTCCTACAATGGTTTATATAGGACCCCAGCTTACCTGTTGTTAGAAAAAGCCTGCAGACACAGTATTCTTGTGATGTAAAGAGTTTAGCATGTCCACTTCTGAAAAAATGTACACAGATATTTGGCTTTCTGTGTTCCTCATGTTTTGGTTGGAAGTTTCAGAAGCTATCATAAATCTTCCTGAGGTCAGGGATTGCTGTTAATAAGTGAACCCCCCCCCAAACAACAACAGCAAACTTTATCATACAATATAGCAAGAACTCCTTCCTCGCTTATAAACCATAATGCCCTTATTGTAAAACTTAAAAGTCAAGTTACAAACATTTTCAATGTTAACAACCTTGGATTTCCTAAGTTCAATCATGAGAAAAAGAATCCTATTATTCTGGAGGGAAGC
The DNA here is from genome assembly GCF_978045245.1 of Mus caroli. NCBI lineage: Eukaryota > Metazoa > Chordata > Mammalia > Rodentia > Muridae > Mus > Mus caroli. The sequence continues at coordinate 72,191 of NW_028227337.1, read as the reverse complement.
TCCAGAACATTTTCATCACAAATGCAAAACTCTGTGTGGATGAAATAAACATGCATTATCCTCTCCTTGCTTCTCCATCAGTCATTATTCTGTCATTCAAATTTTCATTACATGATTTATTTACTGTAGGTGAGGGCTTACGTACCTAAGACTACACACATGTGTGGATTTTAGAGAACACATTTATGAAACTGGTTCACTCCTTTCACCTCATGGGTCCATGGATTAAATTCTAGGCATTGGGCTTTTTGGAAAGAATATGTACCTGCTGAGTAGTCTTGATGGGTCTCATCAGCTTAACTTCTGTAGCTTTGTAGTTGTTCACTCTGGTTACACCAACCACTAGATGGAATCAAACAGAAGTATAATTGACCATGGGAGTTAACACAGGAACTATAGTGGTAATTTATCTTGTAGTATGTATTAAAATTCTTTCCAAAGGACAAATGATATACCTTTGTATAAATATATCATGCTTTCTTCATGTGATTGTTTGTTGATGTGCACGTGTAATGACTGCATCTTTCAGCTGCTTTGGAAAGTTCTGTTGTGGAAGTAACAAAGGTAGTATTTATTCAAGACTCTAATTTTACTTCTGTTTGAATCATAGCAAGAGTAGAAGTAGTTGTTCAAATAGCAATTCCTCTTCCATTTAAAAATATTTTATATGCATAAGTTATTACTCCATCATAATTTCTTCCAGAAATGTATTATATAAGTAACAAAATTAATAAAGCATAAGAAATATCTTATAAAAAGCATTTCTTTTAGGAATAAAATAATTAACATTTGAAATATATTCTATAAAATAAAGAAGAATGCACATTTTTGCCAGAGAGGATAAAAAAACCACAAGAATGGTCATGATAATATAAGTATTGCATGTGAGTTTTTAAAATTGCTTTGACTATAAGAACTGTCATTATTCAGTGGCCATACTTAGTATAAAATAATAATCCACTTTTGGTTTGGTTTTTAATTTTTTAATCATCATACATAGTATTAATTTTATTATGAGATTTTCAAACAAATTTATTTTTATTCTTTTCTTTAACATTTTTTCTCCAGTCCTCCCAATATCTCCTTGCACTTCTATACATACTTTATAATCTTTTTCATTTTAATGCCACATTTGCTCTCTTACTCTCCCTGGATTCCTCAACATGTCATTTCTTTGCATCTTTTGATCTTCTTTCTGCTATCATAGTCCAAACCACTTTCTCTCCACTTACATTCATATGCAAATGTCCCTGTTTGACAAATGGCATGTGACCTTAGATTTCCTTCCTCTCTAACCTTTGTGAATTGTTTGCAAGTCCACCTAGTATCTCAATATTTTTTCACAATTTCATTTCTATCTATAGATGAACACAATTCCACTGTACAGATACTCCTTATTGGCTTTATGTGCTGATGAACATCAAAGATGGGCATCATCATTTTGCTATTGAGAATAAAACAGCAGCTTATATGGATGTGGAGGCATCTTTATGGTAGGACATTGAGTTCTTTCCGTATAGCACAGAAATTAAATAACTATGTTATATGGTAATTCTATTTTTAATTTTTTAAGATATCTTTATATTTATTTCTATAGTAAATGTAGTAATTTGTCCTCATACCAGTATATAATAATGATTATATCCCCATCGTGGTCAGCATTTTTATTGTTTCTTATCTTGATAATCACTCTAAGATGTGCAATGTCTCAAAGTATTTATAATTTCATTTCCTAGAAAGCTTTTAATGTTGAACAATTTTAAAAAGCATTTACTTGTACATTTCTAAATATTTAAAGGAATCTGTGCCTATTTTATTACCATGTATGTTGACTGAAAGTTTGTGAAGAGAGAGTTTAATCATTATTTTACTCTATAAATTTTAGGTATTAATCTCCTAATTGACTTGCAGAAATCAATGTTTATCTCCCACTTAGTAGGTAATATTTTCATTCCGCAGTCACTTATTCTTAAAGGCCAAAAACTTTTAGTTTCACACAGTCACAACTCAATTTTTTGGTAGATTGTCACTGTTCTTGACAACAGGTAGTCCTGTTGCCTCTACCTGTATCTTGAATCACTTATACTTTCCAGTAAGAGTTTTAGCATTCGGTGTTTGAATAATTTAGCATTAATTTTTGTGCATGGTTAGGGTATATAAATGCAATCCTGTTTTCTACATGTGAATATGAATTCTACAGAAGTCATCCAGGATCAGAAGTTCTAACCACAGAGTCCTCCTAAACAAACATTCTAGAAATTATGATTTTGTATATTCAAATTCTTCCTGAGAACTTCTGAGGTTAAGCAGGGTAATGACACAGAAACTCAGATCCTTTATTTACTCATTTTACTCAAAACTGGTCATTCCCAGTGTGGCTTTGAATCCTTTCAAGTCCCATGGCCTTTGTAACATTATAACTGGAACTAGGTTATAATTAGTCAATTATTTCAGGAAAAAACAGTACTAATTTTAATGGTTACTGCAACATTTTACTTCTTTTACTGTCTGTATAAGGGTCCTTATTTCATGATATTCTATGCAACTTTAATTGGCACTTTTTTTTAAAATATTTTTTATTACGTATTTTCCTCAATTACATTTCCAATGCTATCCCAAAAGTCCCCCATACCCTCCCCACCCACTCCCCTCCCCACCCATTCCCACTTTTTGGCCCTGGCATTCCCCTGTACTGGGGCATATAAAGTTTCCATGTACAATGGGCCTCTCTTTCCAGTGATGGCCAACTAGGCCATCTTTTGATACATATGCAGCTAGAGTCAAGAGCTCCGGGGTACTGGTTAGTTCATAATGTTGCACCTACAGGGTTGCAGATCTCTTTAGCTCCTTGGATACTGTCTCTAGCTCCTCCATTGGGGGCCCTGTGATCCATCCAATAGCTGACTGTGAGCATCCACTTATGTGTTTGCTAGGCCCCGGCCTAGTCTCACAATAGACACCTATATCTGGGTCCTTTCAGCAAACACTTGCTAGTGTATGCAATGGTGTCATCGTTTGGAGGCTAATTATGGGATGGATCCCTGGATATGGCAGTCTCTAGATGGTCCATCCTTTTGTCTCAGCTACAAACTTTGTCTCTGTAACTCCTTCCATGGGTGAATGTTTCCACTTCTAAGAAGGGGCAAAGTGTCCACACTTTGGTCTTCGTTCTTCTTCAGTTGCATGTGTTTTGCAAATTGTATCTTATATGTCGCTATACTAAGTTTCTGGGCTAATATCCACTTATCAGTGAGTACATATCATTTGAGTTCTTTTGTGATTGTGTTACCTCACTCAGGATGATGCCCTCCAGGTCCAACCATTTGCCTAGGAATTTCATAAATTCATTCTCTTTAATAGCTGAGTAGTACTCCGTTGTGTAAATGTACCATAATTTCTGTATCCATTCCTCTGTTGAGGGGCATCTGGGTTCTTTCCAGCTTCTGGCTATTATAAATAGGGCTGCTATGAACATAGTGGAGCATGTGTCCTTCTTACCGGTTGGGACATCTTCTGGATATATGCCCAGGAGAGGTATTGCTGGATCCTCCGGTAGTACTATGTACAATTTTCTGAGGAACCACCAGACTGATTTCCAGAGTGGTTGTACAAGCTTGCAATCCCACCAACAATGGAGGAGTGTTCCTCTTTCTCCACATTCTCGCCAGCATCTGCTGTCACCTGAATTTTTGATCTTAGGCATTCTGACTGGTGTGAGGTGGAATCTCAGGGTTGTTTTGATTTGCATTTCTCTGATGATTAAGGATGTTGAACATTTTTTCAGATGCTTCTCAGCCATTCGGTATTCCTCAGGTGAGAATTCTTTGTTTAGCTCTGAGCCCCAGTTTTTTAATGGGGTTATTTGATTTTCTGGTAACTGGCACTTTTAACTATCTTAATTTTTTATTGGATGTTTTCCTTATTTGCATTTTTTAATGTTTTCCCCTTTCCAGGTTGCCCCTTCGGAAACCTCTATCCAGTTCCCCTGCCCCTGCTTCTATGAGGGTGCTCCCCAACCCACCCACTCTGGTCTTCCCTCCCTGACATTGGGGCATCAAACATTCTTAGGCCCAAGGGCCTCTCCTTCCACTGATGTCTAATAAGGCCATGCCCTGCCACGTATGCAGACAACATGATGGTTCTCTCCATGTGTGTTCTTTCATTGGTAATCCAATCCCTGGGTGCTCTGGGGAAGTCTGGCCTGTTGTCACCATTGCTCCCTCCGTGAGGCTACAAACCCCCTCAGCTCCTTCAGTCCCTTCTCCAACTCCTCCATTGGGGACCCCCATGCTCAATCCAATGGTTGGCTGAGAGCATTTGCCTCTGTATTTGTCAGACTCTGGCAGTGCCTCTCAGGAGACAGCCATATCAGGCTTCCACCAGCATGCACTTCCCAGCAACCTACAATAAGGTCCAGGTTTGGTGGCTGTATATGGGATGGATCCCCAAGTGGGGCAGTCTCTAGATGGCCTTTCCTTTAGTCTCTGCTCCTCACTTTGTCTCCATATTTCCTCCTGAGAGTAATTTGTTCACGCTTCTAAGAAGGACTGAAGCATCCACATTTTGGCCTTCCTTTTTCTTAGGCTTCATATGGTCCATGAATTGAATCTTGGGCACTCCAAATGGTTGGGCTAATATCCACTTATCAGTGAGTACATACTGTGTGTGTTCTTTTGTGATTGTGTTACCTCACTCAGGATGATATTTTCAAGATTCATCCATTTGTCTGCGAATTTCATGAAGTCACTACTTTTAATAACTGAGTAGTACTCCACTGTTTAAATGTACCACATTTTCTGCATCCATTCCTCTGTTGAGGGACACCTGGGTTGTTTCTAGCTTCTGGCTATTATAAATACGGCTGATATGAACATAGTAGAGCATGTCTCTTTATTGCATATTGAAATGTCTTATGAGTATATGCCAGGGAGTGGTATAGTCCTCAGGTAGTATTATGTCCAATTTCCTGAAACTACCAGACCAATTTCCAGAGTGGTTATACCAGCTGGCAATCCCACCATCAATGGAGGAGTATTCCTCTTTTATACATCCTTGACAGCATCTGCTGTTACCTGAGTTTTTGATCTTAGCCATTCTGATTGATGTGAGGTAGAATCTCAGGGTCGTTTTGAATTAAATTTCCCTGATGACTAAGAATGTTGAACAATTCTTTATATGCTTCTCGGCCATTTGAGTTTCCTCAGTTGAGAATTCTCTGTTTAGCTCTGTTCCCCATTTTTTAATAGGGTTATTTGGTTCTGTAGAGTCTAAATTCTTTATTTCTTTGTATATACTAGCCCACTATCAGATGTGAGATTGGTAAAGATCTTTTCCCAATCTGTTGGTTGCCATTTTGTCTGATTGAGAGTGTCCTTTGCTTTACAGAAAGAAGCTTTGCAATTTTATGAGGCCCCACTCATCAATTCTTGATCTTAGAGCATAAGTCATTGGTCTTTTGTTCAGGAACTTTTCCCCTGTGCTCATGAGTTTGAGACTTTTCCCTACTTCCTTTCTATTAGTCCTAGTATATCTGATATTATGTGGAGATCCTTGATCCACTTGGATTTAAGCTTTGTACAAGGAGATAAGAATGGATCAATTTGCATTCTTCTACATGTTGACTGCCAGTTGACCCAGCATCATTTGTTTAAGATGCTGTCTTATTTCTAGTGGATGATTTTAGATGCTTTGTCAAAGATCAAGTGACCACAGTTGTGTGGTTTCATTTCTAGGTCTTCAATTCTATTCCATTGAACTACCTGCCTGTGTCACTGTACCAGTACCAAGCAGTAATTATCAGTACTGCGCTCTATTACAGCTTGAGATCAGGGATGGATAGTTTTCACTATCCTGGGATTTTAGTTATACTAAAAGAAGATCTATTCATCTTCTGAGGTCTTCTTCGAATTATTTCTTCAGAGACTTGAAGTTCTTGTCATACAGATATTCTATTTGTTTGCTTAGAGTATAACAAGATATTTTATATTGTTTGTGATTATTGTGAAGGATGTTGTTTCCCTAATTTCTTTCTCAACCTGTTTATCCTTTGAGTATATGAAGGCTACTGATTCGTTTGAGTTAATTTTATGTCCGGCCAATTTGTTGAAGTTGTTTATTAGGTTTAGGAGTTCTCTGGTGGGGCTTTTGGGGTCACGTTAATATACTACCATATCATCTGCAAACAGTGATATTTTGACTTATTCCTTTTCAATTTGTATCCCTTTGAAGTCCTTTTGTTGTCTAATTGCTCTAGCTAGAACTTCACGTATTATATTGAATAGGTAGGGAGAGAGACAGCAGCCTTGTCTAGTCCCTGATTTTAGTGTGATTCCTTCAAGTTTCTCCCCATTTACTTTGTTGTTGGCTACTGGTTTGCTGTATATTACTTTTACTATCTCTACATATGGATCTTGAATACCTGATCTTCCCAAGATTTTTATCATGAATGGATTTTGAATTTTGTCAGATGAGATGTTTTTTCAGCATCTAATGAAATGTTTGTGTATTTTTTTCTTTTTTTTTAATTTTTAATATTTTTATTACATATTTACCTCAATTACATTTCCAATGCTATCCCAAAAGTCCCCCATAGCGCCCCCCACTTCCCTACCCACCCATTCCCATTCTTTTGGCCCTGGCGTTCCCCTATATTGGGGCATATAAACTTTGCAAGTCCAATGGGCCTCTCTTTCCATTGATAGCCAACTAGGCCATCTTTTGATACATATGCAGCTAGAGACACGAGCTCCAAGGTACTGGTTAGTTCATCAGGTTGTTCCAACTATAGGGTTGCAGATCCCTTTAGCTCCTTGGGTACTTTCTCTAGCTTCTCCATTGGGAGCCCTGTGATACATCCAATAGCTGACTGTGAACATCCACTCCTGTGTTTGCTGGCCCCGGCATCGTCTCACAAGAGACAGCTATATTTGGGTCCTTTCAGCAAAATCTTGCTAGTGTATGCAATGGTGTCCGCGTTTAGAAGCTGATTATGGGATGGATCCCTGGATACGGCAGTCTCTAGATGGTCCATCCTTTCATCACAGCTCCAAACTTTGTCTCTGTAACTCCTTCCATGGGTGTTTTGTTCCCAATTCTAAGAAGGGGCACAGTGTCCACATTTTGGTCTTCATTCTTCTTGAGTTTCATGCGTTTAGCAAATTGTATCTTATATCTTGGGTATCCTAAGTTTTGGGCTAATATCCACTTATCAGTGAATACATATTGTATGAGTTCCTTTGTGATTGTGTTACTTCACTCAAGATGATGCCCTCCAGGTCCATCCATTTGGCTAGGAATTTCATAAATTCATTCTTTTTAATAGCTGAGTAGTACACCATTGTGTAAATGTACCATAATTTCTGTATCCATTCCTCTGTTGAGGGACATCTGGGTTCTTTCCAGCTTCTGGCTATTATAAATAGGGCTGCTATGAACATAGTGAAGCATGTGTCCTTCTTACCGGTTGGGACATCTTCTGGATATATGCCCAGGAGAGGTATTGCTGGATCCTCCGGTAGTACTATGTACAATTTTCTGAGGAACCACCAGACTGATTTCCAGAGTGGTTGTACAAGCTTGCAATCCCACCAACAATGGAGGAGTGTTCCTCTTTCTCCACATCCTCTCCAGCATCTGCTGTCACCTGAATTTTTGATCTTAGGCATTCTGACTGGTGTGAGGTGGAATCTCAGGGTTGTTTTGATTTGCATTTCTCTGATGATTAAGGATGTTGAATATTTTTTCAGGTGCTTCTCTGCCATTCGGTATTCTTCAGGTGAGAATTCTAAGTTCAGTTCTGAGCCACATTTTTTAATTGGGTTATTTGACTTTCTGGAGTCTACCGTTCGTGAGTTCTTTATATATATTGGATATTAGTCCCTTATCTGATTTAGGATAGGTAAAGATCCTTTCCCAATCTGTTGGTGGTTTTTTGTCTTATTGATGGTGTCTTCTGCCTTGCAGAAGTTTTGCAGTTTCATGAGGTCCCACTTGTCAATTCTCGATCTTACAGTACAAGCCATTGCTGTTCTATTCAGGAATTTTTCCCCTGTGCCCATATCTTCAAGGCTTTTCCCCACTTTCTTCTATAAGTTTCAGTGTCTCTGGTTTTATGTGAAGTTCCTTGATCCACTTAGACTTGACCTTAGTACAAGGAGATAGGAATGGATCGATTCGCATTCTTCTACATGTTAACAACCAGTTGTGCCAGCACCATTTGTTGAAAATGTTGTCTTTCTTCCACTGGATGGTTTTAGCTCCCTTGTCGAAGATCAAGTGACCGTAGGTGTTTGGGTTCATTTCTGGGTCTTCAATTCTATTCCATTGGTCTATTTGTCTGTCACTATACCAGTACCATGCAGTTTTTATCACAATTGCTCTGTAGTAAAGCTTTAGGTCTGGCATGGTGATTCCACCAGAGGTTCTTTTATCCTTGAGAAGAGTTTTTGCTATCCTAGGTTTTTTGTTATTCCAGATGAATTTGCAGATTGCACTTTCTAATTCGTTGAAGAATTGAGTTGGAATTTTGATGGGGATTGCATTGAATCTGTAGATTGCTTTTGGCAAGATAGCCATCTTTAAAATGTTGATCCTGCCAATCCATGAGCATGGGAGATCTTTCCATCTTCTGAGATCTTCTCAAATTTCTTTCTTCAGAGACTTGAAGTTTTTATTATACAGATCTTTCACTTCCTTAGTTAGAGTCACGCCAAGATATTTTATATAATTTGAGACTATTGAGAAGGGTGTTGTTTCCCTAATTTCTTTCTCAGCCTGTTTATTCTTTGTGTAGAGAAAGGCCATTGATTTGTTTGAGTTAATTTTATATCCAGCTACTTCACCGAAGCTGTTTATCAGGTTTAGGAGTTCTCTGGTGGAATTTTTAGGGTCACTTATATATACTATCATATCATCTGCAAAAAGTGATATTTTGACTTCATCTTTTCCAATTTGTATCCCTTTGATCTCCTTTTGTTGTCGAATTGCTCTGGCTAGGACTTCAAGTACAATGTTGAATAGGTATGGAGAAAGTGGACAGCCTTGTCTAGTCCCTGATTTTAGAGGGATTGCTTCAAGCTTCTGACCATTTACTTTGATGTTGGCTACTGGTTTGCTGTAGATTGCTTTTATCATGGTTAGGTATGGTACTTGAATTCCTGATCTTTCCAAGACTTTTATCATGAATGGGTGTTGGATCTTGTCAAATGCTTTTTCTGCATCTAACGAGATGACCATGTGGTTTTTGTCTTTGAGTTTGTTTATATACTGGACTACATTGATGGATTTCCGTATATTGAACCATCCCTGCATCCCTGGGATGAAACCTACTTGGTCAGGATGGATGATTGTTTTGATGTGTTCTTGGATTCGGTTAGCAAGAACTTTATTGAGGAGTTTTGCATCAATATTCATAAGGGATATTAGTCTGAAGTTTTCTAACTTTGTTGGGTCTTTTTGTGGTTTAGGAATCAGAGTAATTGTGGCTTCATAGAATGAGTTGGGTAGAGTACCTTCTGTTTCTATTTTGTGGAATAGCTTGTGAAGAACTGGGATTAGATCTTCTTTGAAGGTCTGATAGAACTCTGCACTAAACCTATCTGGTCCTGGGCTTTTTTTGGTTGGGAGACTATTAATGACTGCTTCTATTTCTTTGGGGTATATAGGGCTGTTTAGATCATTAACCTGATCTTGATTCAACTTTGGTACCTGGTATCTGTCTAGGAACTTCTCCATTTCATCCAGGTTCTCCAGTTTTGTTGAGTATAGCCTTTGGTAGTAGGATCTGATGGTGTTTTGGATGTCTTCAGGATCTGTTGTTATGTCTCCTTTTTCCTTTGATTTTGTTAATTAGGATGCTTTCCCTGTGCCCTCTAGTGAGTCTGGCTAAGGGTTTATCTATCTTGTTGATTTTCTCAAAGAACCAGCTCCTTGAGTGTTTGATTCTTTGAATAGTTCTTCTTGTTTCCACTTGGTTGATTTCGCCCCGGAGTTTGATTATTTCCTGCCGTCTACTCCTCTTGGGTGAGTTTGCTTCCTTTTATTCTAGTGCTTTTAGGTGTGTTGTCAAGTTGCTAATGTGTGCTCTCTCTAGTTTCTTTTTGGAGGCACTCAGAGCTATGAGTTTTCCTCTTAGAAATGCTTTCATTGCGTCCCATAAGTTTGGGTATGTTGTGGCTTCATTTTCTTTTATTTTTTTTTTATATTTTTATTACATATTTTCCTCAATTACATTTCCAATACTATCCCAAAAGTCCCCCATAGCGCCCCCCACTTCCCTACCCACCCATTCCCATTCTTTTGGCCCTGGCATTCCCCTATATTGGGGCATATAAAGTTTGCAAGTCCAATGGGCCTCTCTTTCCATTGATGGCTGACTAGGCCATCTTTCGATACATATGCAGCTAGAGACAAGAGCTCCGGGGTTCTGGTTAGTACATCATGTTGTTCCAACAATAGGGTTGCAGATCCCTTTAGCTCCTTGGGTACTTTCTCTAGCTTCTCCATTGGGAGCCCTGTGATACATCCAATAGCTGACTGTGAACATCCACTCCTGTGTTTGCTAGGCCCCGGCATTGTCTCACAAGAGACAGCTATATTTGGGTCCTTTCAGCAAAATCTTGCTAGTGTATGCAATGGTGTCAGCGTTTAGAAGCTGATTATGGGAGGGATCCCTGGATACAGCAGTCTCTAAATGGTCCATCCTTTCATCACAGCTACGAACTTTGTCTCTGTAACTCCTTTCCTGGGTGTTTTTTTCCCAATTCTAAGAAGGTGCACAGTGTCCACACTTTGGTCTTCATTCTTCTTGAGTTTCATGCCTTTATCAAATTGTATCTTGTATCTTGGGTATCCTAAGTTTTGGGCTAATATCCACTTATCAATGAATAGATATTGTGTGAGTTCTTTTGTTATTTTGTTACTTCACTCAAGATGATGCCCTCCAGGTCAATCCATTTGGCTAGGAATTTCATAAATTCATTCTTTTTAATAGCTGAGTAGTACTCCATTGTGTAAATGTACCATAATTTCTGTATCCATTCCTCTGTTGAGGGACATCTGGGTTCTTTCCAGCTTCTGGCTATTATAAATAGGGCTGCTATGAACATAGTGGAGCATGTGTCCTTTTTACCGGTTGGGACATCTTCTGGATATATGCCCAGGAGAGGTATTGCTGGATCCTCCGGTAGTACTATGTCCAATTTTCTGAGGAACCGCCAGACTGATTTCCAGAGTGGTTGTACAAGCTTGCAATCCCACCAACAATGGAGGAGTGTTCCTCTTTCTCCACATCCTCGCCAGCATCTCCTGTCACCTGAATTTTTGAACTTAGCCATTCTGACTGGTGTGAGGTGGAAACTCAGGGTTGTTTTGATTTGCATTTCCCTGATGATTAAGGATGTTGAACATTTTTTCTGGTGCTTCTCTGCCATTCGGTATTCCTCAGGTGAGAATTCTTTGTTCAGTTCTGAGCCCCATTTTTTAATGGGGTTATTTGACTTTCTGGAGTCCACCTTCTTGAGTTCTTTATATATATTGGATATTAGTCCCTTATCTGATTTAGGATAGGTGAAGATCCTTTCCCAATCTGTTGGTGGTTTTTTGTCTTATTGATGGTGTCTTTAGCCTTGCAGAAGCTTTGTAGTTTCATGAGGTTCCACTTGTCAATTCTCGATCTTACAGCACAAGCCATTACTGTTCTATTCAGGAATTTTTCCCCTGTGCCCATATCTTCAAGGCTTTTCCCCACTTTCTCCTCTATAAGTTTCAGTGTCTCTGGTTTTATGTGAAGTTCCTTGATCCACTTAGACTTGACCTTAGTACAAGGAGATAGGAATGGATCGATTCGCATTCTTCTACATGTTAACAACCAGTTGTGCCAGCACCATTTGTTGAAAATGCTGTCTTTCTTCCACTGGATGTTTTTAGCTCCCTTGTCGAAGATCAAGTGACCGTAGGTGTGTGGGTTCATTTCTGGGTCTTCAATTCTATTCCATTGGTCTATTTGTCTGTCAGTATACCAGTACCATGCAGTTTGTATCACAATTGCTCTGTAGTAGAGCTTTAGGTCCGGCATGGTGATTCCACCAGAGGTTCTTTTATCCTTGAGAAGAGTTTTTGCTATCCTAGGTTTTTTGTTATTCCAGATGAATTTGCAGATTGCACTTTCTAATTCGTTGAAGAATTGATTTGGAATTTTGATGGGGATTGCATTGAATCTGTAGATTGCTTTTGGCAAGATAGCCATTTTTACAATGTTGATCCTGCCAATCCATGAGCATGGGAGATCTTTCCATCTTCTGAGATCTTCTATAATTTCTTTCTTCAGAGACTTGAAGTTTTTATTATACAGATCTTTCACTTCCTTAGTTAGAGTCACGCCAAGATATTTTATATAATTTGAGACTATTGAGAAGGGTGTTGTTTCCCTAATTTCTTTCTCAGCCTGTTTATTCTTTGTGTAGAGAAAGGTCATTGATTTGTTTGAGTTAATTTTATATCCAGCTACTTCACCGAAGCTGTTTATCAGGCTTAGGAGTTCTCTGGTGGAATTTTTAGGGTCACTTAGATATACTATCATATCATCTGCAAAAAGTGATATTTTGACTTCATCTTTTCCAATTTGTATCCCTTTGATCTCCTTTTGTTGTCGAATTGCTCTGGCTAGGACTTCAAGTACAATGTTGAATAGGTATGGAGAAAGTGGACAGCCTTGTCTAGTCCCTGATTTTAGAGGGATTGCTTCAAGCTTCTGACCATTTACTTTGATGTTGGCTACTGGTTTGCTGTAGATTGCTTTTATCATGGTTAGGTATGGTACTTGAATTCCTGATCTTTCCAAGACTTTTATCATGAATGGGTGTTGGATCTTGTCAAATGCTTTTTCTGCATCTAACGAGATGACCATGTGGTTTTTGTCTTTGAGTTTGTTTATATACCGGATTACGTTGATGGATTTCTGTATATTGAACCATCCCTGCATCCCTGGAATGAAACCTACTTGGTCAGGATGGATGATTGTTTTGATGTGTTCTTGGATTCGGTTAGCAAGAACTTTATTGAGGATTTTTGCATCAATATTCATAAGGGATATTGGTCTGAAGTTTTCTATCTTTGTTGGGTCTTTTTGTGGTTTAGGTATCAGAGTAATTGTGGCTTCATAGATTGAGTTGGGTAGAGTACCTTCTGTTTCTATTTTGTGGAATAGTTTGTGAAGAACTGGGATTAGATCTTCTTTGAAGGTCTGATAGAACTCTGCACTAAACCCATCTGGTCCTGGGCTTTTTTTAGTTGGGAGACTATTAATGACTGCTTCTATTTCTTTGGGGTATATAGGGCTGTTTAGATCATTAACCTGATCTTGATTCAACTTTGGTACCTGGTATCTGTCTAGGAACTTCTCCATTTCATCCAGGTTCTCCAGTTTTGTTGAGTATAGCCTTTGGTAGAAGGATCTGATGGTGTTTTGGATGTCTTCAGGATCTGTTGTTATGTCTCCTTTTTCATTTCTGATTTTGTTAATTAGGATGCTTTCCCTGTGCCCTCTAGTGAGTCTGGCTAAGGGTTTATCTATCTTGTTGATTTTCTCAAAGAACCAGCTCCTTGATTGGTTGATTCTTTGAATAGTTTTTCTTGGTTCCACTTGGTTGATTTCACCCCTGAGTTTGATTATTTCCTGCCGTCTACTCCTCTTGGGTGAATTTGCTTCCTTTTGTTCTAGTGCTTTTAGGTGTGTTGTCAAGCTGCTAATGTGTGCTCTCTCTAGTTTCCTTTTGGAGGCACTCAGAGCTATGAGTTTTCCTCTTAGAAATGCTTTCATTGCGTCCCATAAGTTTGGGTATGTTGTGGCTTCATTTTCATTGAACTCTAAAAAGTCCTTAATTTCTTTCTTTATTCCTTCCTTGACCAAGGTATCATTGAGAAGAGTGTTGTTCAGTTTCCACGTGAAGGTTGGCTTTCTATTATTTATTTTGTTATTGAAGATCAGCCTTAGTCCATGGTGATCTGATAGGATGCATGGGACAATTTCAATATTTTTATATCTGTTGAGGCCTGCTTTGTGACCAATTATGTGGTCAATTTTGGAGAAGGTACCATGAGGTGCTGAGAAGAAGGTATATCCTTTTGTTTTAGGATAGAATGTTCTGTAGATATCTGCCAGATCCATTTGATTCATAATTTCTCTTAGTTTCACTGTGTCCCTGTTTAGTTTCTGTTTCCATGATCTGTCCATTAGTGAAAGTGGTGTGTTGAAGTCTCCCACTATTATTGTATGAGGTGCAATGTGTGCTTTGAGATTTACTAAAGTTTCTTTAATGAATGTAGCTGCCTTTGTATTTGGAGCATAGATATTCAGGATTGATAGTTCCTCTTGGAGGATTTTACCTTTGATGAGTATGAAGTGCCCCTCCCTGTCTTTTTTGATGACTTTGGGTTGGAAGTCAATCTTATCAGATATTAGAATGGCTATTCCAGCTTGTTTCTTCATACCATTTGCTTGGAAAATTGTTTTCCAGCCTTTCATTCTGAGGTAGTGTCTATCTTTTTCTCTGAGATGAGTTTCCTGTAAGCAGCAAAATGTTGGGTCTTGTTTGTGTAGCCAGTTTGTTAGTCTATGTCTTTTTATCGGGGAGTTGAGTCCATTGATATTAAGGACAAGTAATTGTTGTTTCCTGTTATTTTTGTTGTTAAAGTTGGCATTCTGTTCTTGTGGCTGTCTTCTTTTAGGTTTGTTGAGGGATTACCTTCTTGTTGTTTCTAGGGCGTGGTTCCTGTCCTTGTATGGGTTTTTTCCTGTTATTATCCTTTGAAGGGCTGGATTCGTGGAGAGATAATGTGTGAATTTGGTTTTGTCGTGGAATAATTTGGTTTCTCCATCTATGTTAATTGAGCGTTTGGCTGGGTATAGTAGCCTGGGCTGGAATTTGTGTTCTTTTAGTGTCTGTATAACATCTGTCCAGGATCTTCTGGCTTTCATAGTCTCTGGTGAAAAATCTGGTGTAATTCTGATAGGCTTGCCTTTATATGTTACTTGGCCTTTTTCTCTTACTGCTTTTAGTATTCTATCTTTATTTAGTGCATTTGTTGTTCTGATTATTATGTGTCAGGAGGTATTTCTTTTTTGGTCCAGTCTATTTGGAGTTCTGTAGGCTTCTTGTATGTTCATGGGCATCTCTTTCTTTAGGTTTGGGAAGTTTTCTTCTATAATTTTGTTGAAGATGTTTGCTGGTCCTTTGAGTTGAAAATCTTCATTCTCATGCACTCCTATTATCCGTAGGTTTGGTCTTCTCATTGTGTCCTGTATTTCTTGGATGTTTTGAGTTAGGATCTTTTTGCGTTTTACATTTTCCTTGATTGTTGTGCCTATGTTCTCTATGGAATCTTCTGCACCTGAGATTCTCTCTTCTATCTCTTGTATTCTGTTTCTGATGCTCGTATCTATGGTTCCAGATTTCTTTCCTAGGGTTTCTATCTCCAGTGTTGCCTCATTTTGGGTTTTCTTTATTGTGTCTAGTTCCCTTTTTAGGTCTAGTATGGTTTTGTTCATTTCCATCATCTCTTTGGATGTGTTTTCCTGTTTTTTTTTAAGGACTTCTACCTGTTTGATTGTGTTATCCTGTTTTTCTTTAAGGACTTCTACCTGTTTGATTGTGTTATCCTGTTTTTCTTTAAGGACTTGTAACTCTTTAGCCATCTTCTCCTGTAATTCTTTAAGTGAGTTATTAAAGTCCTTCTTGATGTCCTCTACCATCATCATGAGATATGCTTTTAGATCCGGGTCTAGCTTTTCCGGTGTGTTGGGGTGCCCTGGACTGGGCGAAGTGGGAGTGCTGGGTTCTGATGATGGTAAGTGGTCTTGGTTTCTTTTAGTAAGATTATTACGTTTACCTTTCGCCATCTGGTAATCTCTGGGGTTAGTTGTTATCTTTGTCACTGTTTAAAGATTGGAGCAGACTCTGTGTTCCACTCACACGAAGTCTCAAAATCCTGTGGCGGGGGTTGTGGGTAGCTGGCGGGTGTCAGCTGACCCTGAGCTCTAGCTACCCCGGTCCGGCCGGAAGAGGCCTGTGGCCCTACTCAGGCCGGTTTTTTGCTTCCCTAACTAATGCAGTCTCAGGTCCCGCATGCAATTGGATTGGAGCAGAAGCTGTGTTCCACTCACCAGAAGTCTTAAGATCCTGTGGCGGGTGTTGTGGGTAGCTGGCGAGTGTCAGCCGACCCTGCGCCCTAGCTACCCTGATGCTTTTCTGACCGGAAGAGGCTTGTGGCCCTACTCAGGCCGGATTTCTGCCTCCCCAACCAAAACAGTCTCAGTTCCCGCGTGATTGGACTGGAGCAGAAGCTGTGTTCCACTCACCAGCAGTCTCAAAATCCTGTGGCGGGAGTCGTGGGTAGCTGGCGGGTGTCAGCTGACCCTGTGCTCTAGCTACTCCGGTGCTGGTCAGGCCAGAAGAGGCCTGTGGCCCTACTCAGGCCGGTTTTCTGCTTCCCTAACTAATGCAGTCTCAGGTCCCGCACGCAATTGGATTGGAGCAGAAGCTGTGTTCCACTCACCAGAAGTCTTAAGATCCTGTGGCGGGTGTTGTGGGTAGCTGGCGAGTGTCAGCCGACCCTGTGCCCTAGCTACCCTGGTGCTTTTCTGACCGGAAGAGGCTTGTCGGTTTTTTTCTTTAGAGTTTGTTTATGTAGTAGATTACACTGATGGATTTCAGTATATTGAACCATCCGGGCATCCCTGAGGGAAATCCCTTGATCATGATGAATGATCATTTTGATAGGCTCTTGGATTCATCTGGTAAGAATTTTATTGAGTATTTGTGCACCAATATTCATAAGGGAAATTGGTCTGAAGTTCTTAATGTTTGTTGGGTTTTTGTGAGGTTTTGGTATCAGCGTAACTGTGGCTTCATAGAATGGATTGGGTAGTGTTCATTCTGTTTCTGTTTTGTAGAATGGATTGAATATTTGTATGAGGAGTTCTTTGAAGGTCTGATAGAATTCTTCACTAAACCCATCTGGTCCTGGGCTTTTTTGGTTGAGAGACTTTTAATGAATGCTTCTATTTCTTTAGGAGCTATGGGACTGTTCAGATCATTTTTCAGATCCTGATTTCATCTTGATATTCTACATATGTCTAGAAAATTGTCCATTTCATCCAGATTTCCCAGTTTTGTTGAGTATAGGATTTTGTAGTAAGGATCAGATGATTTTTTTTAAATTTCCTCAGTTTCTCTTGTTATGTCTCACTTTTTATTTCTCATTTTGTTAATTTGGATACTGTCTCTGTGCTCTCTGATTAGTATGGCTAAGGGCTATCTGATTAGTATGGCTATCTCGTTGATTTTCTAAAAGAACCAGCTCCTGGTTTTGTTGATTCTTTGTATAGTTCTTTTTGTTTCTATTTGATTGATTTTAGTCCTTAGTTTGATTATTCCCTGCCCTCTACTCCTCTTGGGTGAATTTTCTTCTTTTTGTTCTAGAGCTTTCAGATGTGCTGTTAAGCTGCTAGTGTATGCTTTCTGCATTCTCTTTTTGGAGTCACTCAGATCTATGAGTTTTTCTCTTAGCACTGCTTTCATTGTGACCCATAAGTTTAGGCATATTGTACCTTCATTTTCATAATATTTTAAAAGGTCTTTAATTTCTTTTTTTCTTTTTTGACCAAGTTAGCAGTGAGTAGAGGGTGGTTGAGCTTCAATGTGTATGTGGGCTTTCTGTTGTTTTTGTTGCTATTGAAGACCAGTCTTAATCCATGGTGATCTGATAGGATGTATGGGATTATTTCAATCTTCTTATATTTGTTAAGCTATGTTTTGTCACCGATTATATGGTCAATTTTTGAGAAGGTACCATGAGGTGCTGAGAAGAAGGTATATTCTTTTGTTTTAGGATGAAATGTTCTATAAATATCTGTTAAATCCATTTGGTTCATAACTTCTGTTAGTTTCACTGTGTCTATATTTAGTTCCTGTTTCCATGATTTGTCTGTTGATAAGAGTGGGGTGTTGAAGTCTCCCACTATTATTGTGTGAGGTACAATGTGTCCTTTGAACTTTAGTAACATTTCTTTTATGAATGTGGGTATCCTTGCATTTGGAACATAGATGTTCAAAATTGAGAGTTCTTCTAGGTAGATTTTTCCTTTGATGAGTATGAAGTGTCCTTCCTTATCTTTTTTGATAACTTAGTTGAAACTCAATTTTATCCAATATTTGAATGGCTACTCCAGCTTGTTTCATGGAACCATATGCTTGGAAAATTGTTTTCTAGACCTTTCCTCTGAAGTAGTGTCGGTCTTTGACACTGAGATGCATTTCTTATATGCAGCAAAATGCTGGGCCCTATTTACATGTCCAATATGTTAGTCTATGTATTTTTATTGGGGAATTGAGTCCGTTGATGTTAATCAGTAGTGTTTGTTGCTTCCTGTTATATTTGATGTTACTTTTACATTTGTGTGGCTATCTTCTTTTGGGTTTGTTGAAAGAAGACTAATTTCTTGCTTTTTCTAGGGTGTAGTGTCCCTCTTTGTGTTGGTGTTTTCCATCTATTATTCTTTGAATGGCTGGATTTGTGGAAAGATATGTAAATTTGTTTTTGTCATGGAATATCTTGGTTTCCCCAGCTATGGTAATTGACAGTTTTGCTGGGTATAGTAGCCTGGGCTGGCATTTGTGTTCTTTTAGGGTCTGTATTAGATTTGCCCAGGATCTTCTAGCTTTCATAGTTTCTGGTGAGAAGTCTGATGTAATTCTAATAGGTCTACCTTTATATGTTACTTGACATTTTTCCTTTACTGCTTTTAATATTCTTTGTTTTGTGCACTTGGTGTTTTGACTATTATGTGAAGGGAGGAATTTTCTTGCCCAATCTGTTTGGAGTTATGTAGGTTTATTGTATGTTTATGTGCATCTCTTTCTTTAGGTTACTGACATTTTCTTATATAAATTTGTTGAAGACATTTACTGGCCCTTTAAGTTGGGCATCTTCACTCTCTTCTATACCTATTATCCTTAGGTTTTGTCTTATTATTGTGTCATGGATTTTCTGAATTTTTTGGATTAGGTGTTTTTTACATTTTGCATTTTCTTTGACTGTTGTATTACTGTTTTCTATGGTATCTTCTGCACCTGAGATTCTATCTCTTGTATACTGTTGATGATATTTGCATTGATGACTCCGGATCTCTTTGCTAGGTTTTCTATCTCCATGGTTGTCTCCCTTTGTGAGTTTTTTATTGTTTTTCTTTCCAATTTTAGATCCTGGATTGTTTTGTTCATTTCCTTCACCTGTTTGCTTGTGTTTTGCTGTAATTCTTTAAAGGATTTTTCTGCTTCCTCTTAAGGGGTTCTACCTTTTTACTTGTGTTCTCATGTATTTCTTTAAGGAAGTTATTTATGTCCTTCTTAAAGTCCTATATCATCATTATGAGATGTGATTTTAAATCAGAGTCTTGCTTTTCTGGTGTGTTGCAGTAGCCAGGGCTCATTGTGATAGGAGAACTGAGTTCTAATGATGCCAAGTACCCTTGCTTATGTTTTGCCCTTGCCTCTTGCCATCTGGCTATCTCCGGGGTAGCTGGTCTTGCTGTCTCCAGGGTATAGACAGGAACCAGAAGTATCCTGTCCCCAGCTGTTCCTTGGTTCCTGTGTTGTTATGGCTCTATGCAGGTCTCTCTCAGGCCAGGGATTTGAATAGAAGTGGTGGTCTTGCTTTTGCTCACAAGTTTGTTCGCACTCCTGAGAGGCTTGCTCTCTCCTGGCAGTATTTGGGTATGGAGTGCTGTGGCACAGGATCAGCTCTGGGAGCAGAGAGAGACTGGAAGGCTCTTGTCCAAGGCTGCTCCTCAGTTCCTGGGTCCTGAGGGTTCCTGGAGGGTTCCTCTTAGCAGCAGTGGTGGTCTTACCTGCACTCACAAGCTTGTCTGCACTTTTGAGAAGCTAGCTCTCTCCCAGCAGTATTTGAATATGTATCGCTGTGGCAGGGGATCAGTTCTGGGAGCTTTGGTACAAAATCCTGTTAATTTATTCTATTTTATTTTTATTTATTTATTTGCAAAAGAACTTTTTTAAATTAGGAACTCAGTCCATTTGCTCTATTTTAAAAGGTGCAATACTTTTCATTTTTCAATGAAAGAAGTTAGAAATTTTCTTCCTCCCCAAATCAGCAAATGGCAAACAAATACCCTTGAAAGTTACAGTCACATATAGAGTGCATCCTAGAAAGAGGGGTGAGACAGCTTCCACCCACCTTCATGAGTTTCATCAAAGACTGGATCCACTCAAAGGTGGAGAGAAAAGGCAACTTTCAAAAAGGAGTATGTTGTTAATCGAGGCATTTCTATACTCCTTCCTAAGAGCACCAGATGGGGGTATATTTGCTAAACTAGACCTAGGGAGTGGAATGTGGAAATAATCTGTCATCCTCCCCCACAGGCTGTCCTATGGTTAACAAATTTTAAAATACAAGTCTAAGAAACAACCGCATACATGCCCCAAGAGGAGAGAAGGGTTGAGGAAAAACAAAACAAAACAAAAACAGAAGACACTAAGATGCCCCAGATTACTCTCCAAAATGGAACCAGGGAGCAGCTTTGACAATTTGAATTAGTCTGTTACAGACAATTCAAGCATGCTTGCTTTTAAACAAAACAAAACAAAACGTTTGTGGGGGATGTTTGTTGTTTAAAAAAAAAAAAAGAAAAACAAAAACTGAACTCATTGCTTTCCAGACAATACACAATTATTCAAAATTAACTATTACTGGAAGGGCAAGGAGGGGCCATACTAATGGGCGTTGTCTCACATGAGTGCATGTGGGTAGGTGCAGGGTATTTGCCATTACTGCAGAAACAAATTTTAATTTTTAATCTTTATTTTGATTTAAATATTGCTTTTAGTATGACAACACCAGCTGTGCAGAAAGGGCTCTGGAGATGCGTTCATAGCAGCATGTACCTGCTGCTCTCCTTTGGTTCTGGAGGCTCCAGGGCAGCCAATATTGCTTCATCAAACACATTCTTTAGGCCTTTCTGTGTGAGGGCAGAGCACTCCACATACTTGACAGCCTTCAGATCCCATGGCAGCTTTTCAGCAGTCTCTGGAGTAATAGGCTTTGGTTTGTTCTTGGCAAGTTTCTTAATAATAGAGGTGTCATCTCTGAGATCAATTTGGGTCCCAACAAGCAAGAAAGGAGTCTTTGAAGAGTGGTCAGTTATCTTAGGCACCCACTTTTCTTTCACACTTTCAAATGAGGATGGAGAGACCACTGAGAAACATACTAGAAAAACGTCTGTCTGTGGAAAACTGAGCGGTCATAGTCTGTCATAATCCTCTTGCCCTGTAGTATCAAAAAGTCTAAGAGTGTATGGCTCTCCACCAATCATAACTGTGACTGCATAGTTGTCAAAATTCTCAGCTTCTCCACTGGGGAGTTGGCAGCACTCAAATTTATTTTTATTAATATCTATTTACACAGTATGTGTTGATCAGTCATTGCAAATTTGATTTGAATTTCCTCATTGTATTCCATTAATTAATGGTGATGTTGAGCCTGATTTTGTACACATTTTGAACATCTGAATTGTGCATAGGAAATTGATTCACGTGTAGAACCCATTTGTCATTTGTTTTATGTTTCATTTTTTTCAAATATACTTTCAATATTTTTATTGGATATGTGGGTAAGCCACTGTTTAATAATGCATAATACTGTTTCCTTGGATTGAACTCTGTTATTAGCTCCTATCAGTGGCTCACAGCCTTCTTCAAATCCAGGTGTAGCAGGTCCCAACATTCTGCCCTTGCTAGCTCTCATCTCACATGCAACCAACCCCAGCACTCACACATAATGAAAAAGAAAGTAAAAACTAAAAGTCAAGATTTTTGTACATTTTGAGTATTGAAGCCCTCTTTCTACACATGATTTTTAAGTATCTGTTATTTCTTTTAATGAATTTATAATTCCATTTCTTGTGAATTTCAGAAATAATAGCATATCTTAAAACTTCTTTTGGAAATTTTATTCAATAATTAACCCTAAATTATTGTGTTTGTTCAAAAGAAATGACGCTGATGTTCATTTTCGGGAGCTATTTGTGACAGGGTTTTGCTTTTATAGCATTGACTTCCCTGATACTTACAATGTGGACCAGTTTAGACTCAAATTCATACCTCTATCTGCCTCTATATCTTGATTGTTATTTTATAGAACATGTAGCACCATTTCCAGTGAAAACATAAGTCTTCAATAAGTACTTCTAAATCTTTCCATTTAATAATAGAGGATATTTGCTTTAATAAAGAGCAATGTTTAGGCATTCTTCCTCAAGGGGAAATGTATATAAATACAATAAAGTGATAAATATATTATTTTAGTTAGCAATATGAAGTAATGCACACTTATACTGTATTACTCCAGTCTCAGATCAATAATAAAATTATTTTCTTCTTTAATAGGAATCAGGATGGCTTTTGAAAATATTGTACTTGGAATTTTCCTCTTCTCCCAGATTGCCATGGGAATAATTGGCAATTCTTTAATACTAGTTTATTATGTCAGTTTGAAACTCACTGGAAAATATTTAATGCCCAAAGACCTGATCATAGAGCACTTGACTTTTGCCAATTGCCTGTTTATCATCTCAAAAGGTATTCCACAGACACTGTCAAATTATGGATATAAAAATTTCCTAGATGACTTTGGATGTAAATTGATAATATATACTTACCGAATAACAAGGGGGATGTCCCTTTATGCTATGTGTCTATTGAGTTGCTTCCAAGCAATCACAATCAGCCCCAACTATTCCAGATGGATGATGTTTAAACACAGAGCCAACAAGTACCTTGGTCCCTCCTGCTCACTTAGCTGGCTTGTACAACTATTTCTAAACATATTGGCTGCAACAAGAGTGTCAGGTCCCCATTACAACAAAAATACTACTAACAGGATGAATCTTGGGTACTGTTCATCGTTTGCTTCAGGCAACTTTGCAACTGCACTGTATTTATTCTTGCTGTGCTTCTGTGATGGACTGTGTCTGGGTCTCATGGCCTATTCAAGTGTCTCCATGGTGAGTATTCTCTACAGACATAAGAAACAAGTCAAGCATATCCACAGTGCTCAGCACTTTTTAAAAGTCTCTCCGGAAGACAGAGCCACCCAGACTATCCTCATCCTGGTGTGCACATTTGTCCTCTCTTACTCATACTCCTCTATTTTGATAATCTTTACAACCTACTCCAAATATCCAATGCTATGGGTGGTAAGTATATTTACATTTCTAGAAATATGTTTTCCTATATTTTGCCCCTTTGTTCTCATCAGCAGCATGAAGTCTAGGTCCAGCATACTTTTGCCTTGCTTTGGTAAGAGATAGCTTTCTCAAAGAATAAGATGAAGCCTCATTGTCTGACCTTTATTATATATTGGTGTATCTGTTGTGTAATGCTAAGAAATCATCTTAAAAATATAAAGCTTTCTATAACTCACTTAGATATTATGTAGTATCATCAATAGTTTTTCTTTTTTATTTCTTTTTCTTATTACATTTCAAATACTATCCTGAAAGTCCCCTATACACCCCCCCAGCCTGCTCCCCAACCCACCCACTCCTGCTTCCTGGCCCTGGCATTCCTCTGTACTGGGGCATATAATCTTTGCAAGACCAAGGGCCTCTCCTCCCAATGATGGCTGACTAGACTATCTTCTGCTACATATGCAGTTAGAGAAACGAGTTCTGGAGGTACTGGTTAATTCATATTGTTGTTCCTCCTATAGGGTTGCTGACCCCTTCAGCTCCTTGGGTACTTTCTCTAGCTCCTCCACTGGGGGTCCTGTGTTCCATCCAATAGATGACTGTGAGCATCCATTTCTGTATTTTCCAGGCACTAGCATAGCCTAGTTTTTCTTTTTTAATCATATGATATTTTTACAGTACGTATTAGCCAATAATTATAATATTATAGAAAATGTTAGTCAAAGTATGGGTGAACATGAGAAAATACATTGGAGAGACCAGATATTAGCTAATGGCTCATGAAATAATTGTGTGTGTGTACATGTAAAACATCATTTTTATTTTTTATGAATGTCTATTTTTCATGCATATGTTTGTGTATGACATGTATAAAATACGTTCATAGTGTGGAATATGGCATTACCTCTTAGGACTTCAGTTACTGATGGATTTGAGCCATTATTAAGTGATGGAAAGAAAAACTGGGACAAAGTTTTAGAAGAACAGTCAGTGCTGTTAGGTAGCAAAATTTGTGTCCATCCCGAAATGTTCTGATAATATTTTAAATTTTTAATTTTGTATATATTTTTGTGCATAATGTAAGTATGTACAGAAGAGGCATTCCTGCTGCCCACAGAAACAAGAAAAATGTGTTGGATCCTCTGGAAATATAGTTACAAGTGCTGGTGAGACACTATATGTTTGCTGGGAGCTAAACTCAGGTCCTTTGCAAAATCACTAAAACCGTTAAAAATGTGAGTCAGTTCTCTGTCTCCAAGCTGGTGTTTATTGTTTCACATATTTGGGTGGAGGGCTATTCATTAAAACTCTATACCAGCAATGGGATCATATCACCCATATTCAAGTGGGTCTTCTGCCCTTAGTTGAACCTTGCTGAAACACCCAAATAGTCATACGGACAATGAAGACTAAAAAATACAAATAAATACTGTCAAGTTGATACTCATACATATGATTTTTAACTACAATAACCAGTCTATTAATAAAAGCCTATATTTTTAGGTTAAAGTGGTATCAGTTTCCCAACTCTAAAATGCATAATTAAACATGAGGAGATAAAATAATATGTACCATAATGGATGAAACAATCCCAAAACAGAAACCAACAAATGCATATGTATACATACATATATATATATATATATATATATATATATATATATATATATATACACACACACATACACAAGCATGTGTGCATACTTCACTTCCTTTACATATCTATTTATGTAAACCCCCAAATATTTTCACTCATGATATATTTTAGTCCCACTCCAGAAAACAAGATTCTATTATAGTATCATGGAAATGGATGAGCATGGACCAGGGTGGGGATGTGGGGAAGGGTAACTAACACTATGAATCCTTGCAAAATCCATAAGGTAGGACTACAAATGACTGTCTATGGGAGGGTTTCTTTGGAGTTCTGCCTTGCAGAATATTATGCCCATCTCCGAAGCCATAAAAAGCAATATATGAGAAGCTTCCATTGAGTTTTTGGTCTGAATCTTTGGAGACCCCCAAAACAATACATACTATTCCCATTGCTCTTGGTTACAAACCACAAATTGATGCCAAGACCCACTTGCTTAGTACAACATACACTTTGAATATAGAAAATGAAAAATCAAGTTCACCAAGACCAAGATGATTCATTCTTGACATATATATTCCATACCACCTGAAATGCATTCAGGATATTGGTGGAAGGAAGTCAATAATAGTCTTACCATGCCGTGAACATTACGAACTACAACAATGACTGTCTTAATAAGACACTTCCATTGATGCATTGTTAACACATTTATTGTGGTAAGCAGCCACTTTTTGTTTGGATTTGGTGCTTCCTGTATAGTAACAGTTCTCAATTAATGAGTTGTCAGCATTGGAAAACAATTATTTCCAATGATCTTAGGAACTGAGCCACTACTCAGTCGCAAAATTAGACCTGTGACAACAAAATTAAATTTGTTGTTGCGGATCCCTAAGACCGTATGATGTATGTGTTCTGTGACCCACAGATTGAGAACCATTGCTCTACAGGAAACTTCAGGCTGAAAATTGGACCAAAATTCATGGTGGAGGACCTCATAGGACCCATGGATGCTGTTGTTTTGCTAAATGGACATAGTGTCAATCTCCCCTTCAAATTTTTATATCTATAGAAATAGAATTGTGCAAGATGCAGAACTCATCAAAAAAGTTTCTGGGTATTGTGAATGTAGTTATTACACTGGCTAAATTGAAGAGAATGAGTTACTCTGTAATGGTCAGTCACATGTGGGCTATCTACATCATTCCACTCTCTAATGGTTCAGGTAACATCACGGTAAATACAATGAAAAATTCCAAAGAACCAGATGTGATGTTGGATCAGATGAATTGAGTATCTTCTGGCTATGACAGGACCACTTCACTCAGGAACTCACAAAAGTTGTGGGTGCCTCCATAAGACACACACAAAATATTTGGCTAGTCAACATTAGAGTATGATGCAGGGTTTCATGGTAACCCAGTCCTAACTGAGAAGCTATTGACAGTTCATGTCTTCTTGGCAGAGAGGGGAAGTGTTTCATAAGGGTATGATCCCTTGGAGGTTATCCAAGCACTGGTGAATAATCTTACATATCTATAAATATATGTATACCAGAACTTGACATGGTGGATTATAAAATTCAAATATATGAAAATGAGTGTATTTGGGAATGTGGACATAAATCTACAAGACTTATGAGGACTGGCAAAGGGGTGGAAAATGGTCTTAGTGTGTTGTACACATATGTAACTTGAAAAATTTATCAACATACTATATATTAAAGTATTCCTATAGCCATAATCTGCTCTTAAGTCTATGCAGAAAAACATGTATATTACAAACCATTTACAAGGAATTTCAGAGCAAACTAACTCCAAATAACATTTAACTATCCATACCAATTAGTTTATAAACGTGGCATGGTCTACAACATAGTTTATATATACCATGCAACAACTGTACAGTAAAAATCAATCTATCTTTTAGAAAATGTGGCTTGAAGAAAGGAAGAGAGAGACTATTCAACGCATCTTTTTCCTTCATGATTATCAACTTAGTTGTCCTTCAGAGTTTAAAGAAATCCTCAAGGATGTTTTGGCATTGGGGAAAGCTCTCAGTTCTTCCACATTTATCATTGCCATGTAACCAACGTCATGTCCTTAGCTTTGTTTCTTATTTCCATCTCTATCCTTCCTTGTGACTCTGTGAAATCACAGAGATGGTTTCTTCCCAGTTACTCCTAATTGATTGATTACTTTTGTTCCTGTGAATCACACATATTTGCACTGACAAATAGTTGGTAGAAAGTAATTTTAAAGTTTTTCAGTCTCTTATGTACATGATGTTGTGGATATACATTTGAGTTGAAAAGCACTCCTGTCAGCAAACAACATTGCACAGAATCAGGCAATCCCAGAGACAGACAGGACCTGGTAATGAATGAGGAGCATGACAGGCGGAATATTATAGCATATCAGTCTTAAAATTGCCATTTATCACATGTGAATTCTGATCCTGTGTTCTCATATATGACTCATTTCATAGTTTTAAAAATTGTCCTGATTTCCACAGTTTTGGATCTCAAATGTTCCAGTGAACAAGGTTTAACAATTGCCAGTGGAATGAGACTCCAGGGGTAGTCGGAAGCATAATATAAAAGACAGAGAGTGAACCAGGCTAATATCTCTCCATAGAAAAAGGGTTACTTTTCCTTATGGTGAAACATGGTAGTTGATAGACATTATGTGAAGATTGTGGTCTGACAAGAAATTACAATGCTTTGACCAAACTGAGTAGATTCATGTTCTATCTTCTTTTACTTTCTTTTCTATTTTTTTGCTATTTTAATTAAGAATTTCATGACTAACCCCGAGTCCAGTAAACTACTTCTATAAAGTGCAGTCTAAGAGCAGAGGCAGTGTGCATGTTGTGGAGACATACATAGGTGATGAACTGGTTTCAGTCAGCAATGAGTTCTGTTGAGGACTCAATAATAAACTTACAACCTACCCCCAATTAAAGCTACAGATGGCTAGGGATCTTAGAGATAGACAAATAATTATAAATGTTAGGAACAAAGCCCAGTCACACAACATTGTGAAGTAACAGTTGGAGAGGAATGGGCCACTGATAAACTAATGAATGGAGATAGAAGATGGGAAAACCTCAGCTACCTGAGAGTAAAAATTGCAGAATGTTTCAAGATATAAAGTCATAATTATAAAGACCATCTTAGGCTAGGACAACAAAATACCAGCAACAACATAATTCAAATAGAGATCATGAGAACTCCAGACAGAAAATAACAATTTTGCATTATTGATCTAGATGCTAATGTAGGAGCTTCCTCATGAGTAGATGCAACAACCAGAATCACAATGTATATAAACCAACGGTTCCAGGCATAAAGTTACAGCTATAGAGCCTGTGGGCAAATGAAAAGAAAAATAGATGGTAGCTAGATAGATGATAGATAGATAGATAGATAGATAGATAGATAGATAGATAGATAGATAGATCTAATAACCATAACATGTCCTTAGGTGTATATAACAAAACATACATATGTGTGTGGCATAATTCTTTTAAGAAAGGTGAGAGCAAAACAACTTCAAATAAGAGTCTATACATTTAAATGTCTATATAATGTATAAAATTAATTTTAAAACATGGAGTTAATCACAGGATAATTAATATAGAATTAATAACAACTGCACAGTAAAAATTAATATATCTATTAGAAAGTATGGCTTCAAGAAAAGAATTTAAAGATCATTCATTGCCTCACCTTCCTTCATGACTCCCAGTTAGGTTATAGTTCTGAGTTTAAAGAAATATCCAAGGATGTCTGGACATTGGAGAGGCCCCAAGCTTGACCCATATATTTCCAAGGCTGTACAACCAACTTCATGTACTTTGACCATATATGTGAAGGAGAGATTGTCTGCCAGAAAGTGGACCAGTTGCCTAGATCTGAAATAATGACACATGTAGATTCTGGGAACTGAACCTGGATCATCTGAAGAAATAATAAAGGCTCTTGACCAGAAGGCCTCAGAGCTATCTGTGCAGGTTTTAGATCTGACTTTTGCCATGTTCCTTAGATCCAAATTAATGTTTTCATAATTCTAAGTCAAGCATTTTTCCTCTGAAATATTTTTCAGTGCCTTAAAATTCATGAATGTAGCTCATGTAAGAGAACAGTGAGTTCCAACTAGGAAGAAATGAAGACCAAAGTCTCACAGTCTTCCAAAGAATCTTCAAGTATATGCATGGGAATTGGTTTTTCCTTTCACAGTTTTGGTTCCTCAGATAAAATTCTGTTCCTCACATTGGGGAGCAAGGGCTATGGTACTCTGATCCATTTCACTCTCCTCATTCAGAATTTGAAATGTACTCCAAGTACTACAAAGTAAACATATGGTGATAATGGCTGGTGGTAGAAGCTTGACAAAGAAATATTACCTACAAAGAGAGATACCAAAGGGGCAAATATTTTCTAATCATTGATTCCACAATGACAGAAGGAAGGAAAGGAAACGTACTTTCATACGTTGTGAAAGACTTGTGGGCAAATGGTAGTAATGGGTTTAGGCTCATGTTTGCTCACATCCAGTACTAAACTATTATTATACAGGAGAGGAAAAGGTGTCCATTTAGAAAGGATTAAATAATGACGGGAAATAGTCTAATGTCTGCCTGATGGCTCTTCCCCAAACTCCTTATGTACTAATCATGTAGCTATGCAGTATTTGGTTCTTGATGCCAGCAGAAGCTTGCCTGGTTCAGATTACAACCATATACGTTGCTCTTTTGCACATTATTATAAAAACTTCTTGCCAAATATGACTGATGTTGTTGGTTTTTTGTTTTCTTTTCTTTTCTTATAGAAACCCTTTGCATAGTTTTGTTTTTCTTTGAAGCATATAAAAATGTTTTGGCTAAAGGTCTGTATCTTGTTAATGGGTTTTCCTTTGGATTTAGCCAAAAAAAACCCTACATTTGTCAACAAAGCTTTGAATGTCCAGCTCATCTCCAACACTGTCTAGGATACTGCTTATCATTAATCCTTTGTGTCATGTATGCTTCTTCAAGAAAAACACTGAGCACTCCAATAACACACAGGAAAAGGGTTCTCCCTAATCTTCATAACTGCTTTCTTGAATATATCAGTGTAATTTGTTCTTGTCTATACTTCAAGATAATATTATGTGAAAGTGATTGGAAAATAATTTTCAATATCTCAGGTAGATGGTGTTACGGATACACAGTTGATATGAAAATTATAATTGGTCTTTTTGGAAAGAGGCTAGGATATAAGAAATTTTAAGTTGGATTCACATATCTGATCATAATCACAGGACAAAATAAGACATTCCCCATGTGATTTTAGGTGTACATTAGAACATATTTTCTTTCATATCAAGAGAGAGGAAACAACACACTGCGGAAAAAGATAGTAGGGCACTTTAGTTCTATTTCTACTTTGTTAAGTGAGATTCTAAAATTGGATTTGTGTAATGGCTCCATACCCTGCTATGTGATGACTTCTTGCTAGGATAGACTGCTTCCTTACCTGTGGAGGATACTTCTTACTATGGAAAGCATCTTCATGTAATATGGAGTCTGCTTTCAACTATATGACAGCAACACAATGAATGTGGGAGCTACTTCCTTCTAGATAATATTGCCCTTTTATAGAAAGTGTGTAAATATAATTCATTAGGTAGCAAGAGCTTCCTTTTCATAATTCCCATTTTAAGGTCATAATATCATTTTCTGTTGCTTTTCTTTTGTCACTTACCTTCATTATACACCTAGGCTACAAATCCTATATACAGAACTAGACATTTAAGCACTTCTTAAGATAATTTACTTAATTAAATCATAACAAGTCTGTCTAAAGAAAATTTTACAGTGTACATAAAATGCTTTTTTGTTAATAAAAGGAAATAAACATATAAGTTTATTTTTATAATTCTGCAGAAGAATCCAAGTGAAGTGTTCTTCAAGGAATATTTGTTCAATGGTGAGCACAATAGAGTATTAAGCACACTCATCAACAATTGTTCATGTTTCCGGATCTAGCTCAATAATTATAGGATAGTTATTTATGGAAAATATTTTTTAGTCATAGGCAAAAATCCTATGTGATAGCTCACACTAGAATGATTTACCTAACAGTTATCAATATAAGTTCTTTAATGCACACATAGTGGAGTTCTCTACAGTGTGAAGGCAACAAGGAATGACACACACAGCATGAATGAATCATTTCAAAACCTTGACATGGAGAATGGAAGGCACACAGAGTGATTCCGTTGAAATATTTGAATGAAATGTGGGCATGCCATAATAAGGTATGGTTAAGGAGGAGGATTTATTTTAGATATAAAGAAGAAAACATCCAGCTTAACGTTTTCAAATTGCAAATTTTGCATTGAAAAAAAACCAAAAACCAAAAACCAACAAACAAAAACACTCTAAAATGTTGAGTTATGTTTGCTTACCCATGGTTTACTTCAAGCAATAGGATAACTGCACTATATACAGTCTTACTGTGTTTCTCTGATGCTCTGTGTCTGGGACTTATGGTCTGCTCAAGTGTCTGTATTATAAGCATCCTCTAAAACATAAGAGACACGTCAATCATGCCCGTCATGCTCAGCACTTCCTGAAAGTATCTCATGAAGATAGAGCCCCACCAAACTATGCTCATCTTACTGTGCATATTTGTCAGATCTTACTCATTCTTTTGCATCCTGGCTGTCTTTAGGACCTGCTGCAAATATCCAGTGTTATGGAGAGTATAGAAATAAGTTTATCCATAGTTTGCCCCGTTGTTCTCATCAACAGTATGAAGTCTAGGTTTAGCCTGTTTTTACCCTGCTTTGGTAAGAGATAGCTTCCTCCACATATGATATGAACTCTAGTCATCTCTCTTTTCTGATATATTATCATTTACATTTCTCTTAACATACAATGAAAAATCTGCAATTTGAAAACGTTAAGCTTCCTGTAACTCACTCCTTCATTATGTGGAGTGATTAATAGCCAGTTTGTGGGAATCCATTTAATATATGTGTTATTTTTTTCTCTGACAAAGATCTGAAAAAGGCACTCAAAGAAGGAAAGGTTTCTTTCACCCCCATTCTGAAGGTTCTATCTATAATGCTAAGGTAGAAGTAGTTGTGGAAGCCGGGCGTGGTGGCGCATGCCTTTAATCCCAGCACTCGGGAGGCAGAGGCAGGCGGATTTCTGAGTTCGAGGCCTGCCTGGTCTACAAAGTGAGTTCCAAGACAGCCCGGGCTATACAGAGAAACCCTGTCTCGAAAAACCAAAAAAAAAAAAAAAAAAAAAAAAAAAAAAAAAAAGAAGTAGTTGTGGAGATGGATTTGTGTGGAGAACAACACAAGATAATGTGGCAATATTAAGTTCAATGTCAGGAAGTAGAGATGTTTATTCTTGTGCTCAGTTCTTTGTTCTTTGGCCTTTTTTATTAAGACTCTACATCATTTGAGTTCTTTTGTGATTGTGTTACCTCGCTCAGGATGATGCCCTCCAGGTCCAACCATTTGCCTAGGAATTTCATAAATTCATTCTTTTTAATAGCTGAGTAGTACTCCATTGTGTATATGTACCACATTTTTTGTATCCATTCCTCTGTTGAGGGGCATCTGGGTTCTTTCCAGCTTCTGGCTATTATAAATAAGGCTGCTAGGAACATAGTGGAGCATGTGTCTTTCTTACCAGTTGGGACATCTTCTGGATATATGCCCAGGAGAGGTATTGCTGGATCCTCCAGTAGTATTATGTCCAATTTTCTGAGTAACCGCCAGACTGATTTCTAGAGTGGTTGTATCAGCTTGCAATCCCACCAACAATGGAGGAGTGTTCCTCTTTCTCCACATCCTCTCCAGCATCTGCTGTCACCCGAATTTTTGATCTTAGCCATTCTGACTGGTGTGAGATGGAATCTCAGGGTTGTTTTGATTTGCATTTCTCTGATGATTAAGGATGTTGAACATTTTTTCAGGTGCTTCTCAGCCATTCGGTATTCCTCAAGTGAGAATTCTTTGTTTAGCTCTAAGCCACATTTTTAAATGGGGTTTTTTTGATTTTTTGGAGTCCACCCTCTTGAGTTCTTAATATATATTGGATATTAGTCCCCTATCTGATTTACTATAGGTAAAGATCCTTTCCCAATCTGTTGGTGACAAAAATTTTGTCTTATTGATGGTGTCTTTTGCCTTGCAGAAGCTTTGCAGTTTCATGAGGTCCCATTTGTCAATTCTCATCTTACAGCACAAGCCATTGCTGTTCTATTCAGGAATTTTTCCCCTGTACCCATATCTTCGAGGCTTTCCCCTACTTTCTCCTCTATAAATTTCAGTGTCTCTGGTTTTATGTGAAGTTCCTTGATCCACTTACATTTGACCTTAGTACAAGGAGATAGGAATGGATCGATTCTAATTCTTCTACATGATAAGAACCAGTTGTGCCAGCACCATTTGTTGAAAATGCTGTCTTTCTTTCACTGGATGTTTTTAGCTCCCTTGTCGAAGATCAAGTGACCATAGGTGTGGGGGTTCATTTCTGGGTCTTCTATTCTATTCCATTGGTCTACTTGTCTGTCAGTATACGAGTACCATGCAGTTTTTATCACAATTGCTCTGTAGTAAAGTTTTAGGTCAGGCATGGTGATTCCAGCAGAGGTTCTTTTATCCTTGAGAAGAGTTTTTGCTATCCTAGGTTTTTTATTATTCCAGATGAATTTGCAGATTGCTCTTTCTAATTTGTTGAAGAATTGAGTTGGAATTTTGATGGGGATTGCATTGAATCTGTAGATTGCTTTTGGCAAGATAGCCATTTTTACATTGTTGATCCTGCCAATCCAAGAACTCAAATGATATGTACTCACTGATAAGTGGATATTAGCCCAGAAACTTAGTATACCGAGATATAAAATACAATTTGCAAAACACATGAAACTGAAGAAGAACAAAGACCAAAGTGTGGACACTTTGACCCTTCTTAAAATTGGAAACAATCACCAATGGAAGGAGTTACAGAGACAAAGTTTGGAGCTGAGACAAAAGGATGGACCGTCTAGAGACAGCCATATCCAGGGATCCATCCCAAAATTAGCCTCCAAACGATGACACCATTGCATACACTAGCAAGCGTTGGCTGAAAGGACCCTGATATAGCTGTCTCTTATGAGACTAGGCTGGGGCCTAGCAAACACAGAAGTGGATGCTCACAGTCAGCTATTGGATGGATCACAGGGTCCCCAATGGAGGAGCTAGAGACAGTATCCAAGGAGCTAAAGTGATCTGCAACCCTGTAGGTGCAAAAACATTATGAACTAACCAGTACCCCGGAGCTCTTGACTCTAGCTGCGTATGTATCAAAAGATGGCCTAGTAGGCCATCACGCCATCACTGGAAAGAGAGGCCCATTGGACATGCAAACTTTATATGCCCCAGTACAAGGGAACGCCAGAGCCAAAATATGAGAATGGGTGGGTAGGGAAGTACGGGGGAGGGTATGGGGGACTTTTGGGATAGCAATGGTAATGTAATTGAGGAAAATACATAATAAAAAATATTAAAAAAAAGAAATAAAATCTCCCCTAAGCAAAAAAAAAAAAAAAAAAAAAAGACTCTACATCAGTGTATGGGATGATATCGTGCAGAATTAAAGGGTCTTCTGTACTCATTTAACCTCTCTGAAAGACTTACAGTCATATCCACAATGAAATAAGAGGACCAGAAGTCATAATTGTCATGTTGATACATATACATATAATTTTTAGTTAAAGAAATATTAGAGGGTATTTTTGTGCCCTGTCTATTGAAATGCTGATGTTTGTGTCCAGAGATTTGCTTGCAAACCAAGTGTTGGAATTGTCGTAATCATTGGAGTATCTCCTCTATAAGTGATGTGTACAGATTGCTTTCCATCACTTCTGATTGGTTAATAAAGTTCTGATCAGCCAATAGCTGGGCAGGAGAAGAGAATAAAGTAGGACTTCCAATCTCAGTCTGGGAGGGTCCCCAGGAAAAGAAGAGACAGAGGCACAGGAAGAGAATGGACTAAGAGGATTCACCAGGAGGTACTAATGAAAGAGTAGCCATGAAGATACACGTGGACTAGAGTTGGCCATAGGAGACCAGATGGCATGCATCAGGGCATTTGGCTGAGAATACTACCCTAGTTGGATTAAATTAGATCAGAACCTTCTGAGCTTAGTTCATGCAGGTTTTTAACAAAAATTCCAGGTCTCTGTGTCTTTTTCAGGAGCTAAAACTTGGTAGAGGGGGTATAGAAATGCTATGCAATTATTTGGGAACAAAAGGTATAATCTCCCACCTCTGCCAAGTATTTTAAATAAAAATCAATCCTTTAATTAAAGTTTATATTTTAAAGTTAAATGGCACAGGTTTTTCTAACTATAAACTTCATAATTGACCATGAGGACACAAAGTGATTCTGACCAAATTGATGTAAAAATCCTAACACAGAATCAACAAGGATACATATGTTTACACATACATACACACAAACACATGCATACATACATACATACATACATACATGTACTGATGCATATATGTCTACATATATGCATGTGTAAACCCTGAAACGTTTATACTTATGGTATAAATTTAATCTTTTCAGAAAAATCACTTAACATTACATAAATTAAGGAAATAGATGAGGATGAACAGAGTAGATAACTAACAGTAAGGAGACTTGAAAAAGACATACGGAAAGTCAGTGTATATCTATCTGTATGAATGAACATTGGGGCTTATTCTATACAGACTGTTATGTACATCTTAGAAGCTATAGGATGCCAACTAAAAAGCAATTGTCCTATCCTTGAGTTTTTGGTCTGAGTGTCTGGAGGCTCCCAAATAACACTAACAATTGCAATTGTTCTTCGTTACCAACTGCAACACTATTGCAAGACCAACTTGCTGATGATACCACACACTTTGGAGATAGGACATGAGAAAAAAAGTTCATATTGACCAATATGATTCCGTGATGTTGGTACATTCTAGATTACTCAAGATACACTCAGAATGTTGAAGGAAAGAAAAGATTAATAATCTTACTCAGTGGTGATCACTGTAAAATACAATGACCATCCTAGTAAGATTCTTACATGGCTATATTTGCAGCACAACTATTATTGGAGTAAGCAGCCATTTTCTGCTTGGCTTTGGGACTTGGTCAATAGTGGGGATTCCCAACATGTTGTTTGTGACCATTGGAAAGCACACATGTTTTATGGTCTTAGGAACTGAGACACTGCTCAATATCAAAATTACCATTGCAAAAGCAGAAATAAATTATTGTTGTGGATTTATTTATTTATTTACACTTATTCACTTTACATTCCATTCACTGCCCCCTCTCTATCATCCACTCCCACAATTCTACCTGATCCCCTCTCCCTTGTCCTCTGAGTAGGTGGGGAGCCCTGGGGGTATGCTTCCAATCCTGGATCATCAAGTTTCTGTGAGGTTACATGCTTTCCCATTGATGCCAGACAAGGCAACCCAGCTAGTAAAATAAATCCTATGGACAGGCAATAGCTTTATATATATATATATATATATATATATATATATATATATATATATATCCCTGTTGCAGTTGTTCAGGACCCATATAAAGCTGCATATCTGCTACATATGAGCAGGGAAGCCTAAGTCCAACCTATATTTGTTCTTTGTTCAGTGATTCAGAATCTGAGAAACCCAAAGATCCATGTTAGTTGACTCTGCTGGTGGGTGGGCTCCTAACTCTGTCACTCCACTGTGGTACCTGTCTGCCTACAAGAGGTGGCCTCTTCAAGTTTTATATGCCCAATGTAGTCAGTCAAAGCTAAGGTCATCCCCACTGGCTCATTTGTGTCTCCCTTATCCCAGGTCTCTGCTTGTCCTGCAGATACCCCCAACCTCTTCACCACCATCAGTTAAACAATTCTATACATTTTCATGGCCATCTAGCCATCTTTCTTTTCATTCCCCATACCTGATTATGAATCCCTTAATCCCCTCCCCATATGACTCCATCCCAGTTCCCTCCATCCATCTGCCTCAAGTGACAATTTTATTCCTTTTTCTAAGTGAGATGCAAATTTCTTGTTTGGGCCTTCCTTCTTGTTTAGCTTCTTTGGGTCTGTGGACTGCAACATAGTACTTGTATTTTATGACTAATATCTACTTATAAGTGAGTAAGCTATGCATGTACTTTTGGGACTGGGTTACCTCACTCAGAATGATATTCTCATTTCCTTCATTTGCATACAGAATTCATGATGTAGTGGTTTTTAATAGCTGAATAGTTTTCCATTACCTAGTTGCACCACATTTTTAAAATGCATTCCTCAGTTAAGTGACATCTAGATTGTTTACTGTTTTTGGCTATTATGAATAAAGCTGCTATGAACGTAGTGGAGGAAGCATCTTTGTGAGATCTTGGAGCATCTTTTGGGTATTCAGTTGTATAGCTGGATATTGAGGTACAACTAATTCTAGTTTTCTGAGAAAACACCAAATTGATTTCCAAAGTGTTTGTAAGTTTGCACTCCCACAAGCAATAGACAAGTGTTCCCTTGATCCAAATCCTGGATAGCATGTGCTATCTTTGAGTTTTTGATCTTCTTAACCATTCTAATGGTTGTAAGAAAGAACCTCATGGTTGTTTTGATTTGCATTTCTGTGATAACTAAGGACTTTTAACATTTCTTTAAGTGCTTCTCAACCATTCAGGATTCCTCAGTTGAGAACTATGTTTAGTTTTGTACCCCATTTTAAATTATTTTGGGGGGTTGTTAGTGTCTAATTTCTTGAATTCATTGTAAATTTTGAATATTTGCCCTCTGTCAAATATAGTGTTGTTGAAGATCCCTTCTCAATCTGTGAGCTGCTGATTTTTCCCATTGATAGTGTCATTTGCCTTATAAAAGTTTTGCAGTTTCATGAGGTCTCATTTATCAATTGTTGATCTTAGAGCCTGAGCCATTGGTATTCTGTTCAAGAACTTGTCACCTATACCAATCCGTTCAAGGGTATTTCAACTTTCTCTTCTATGATATTTGCATGTCTCATATTCTGCTAAGAACCTTGATCCACATGGACTTCAGTTTTATGCAGGATGATAAGTTTAAGTCTATTATCATTTTTTACATGTAGACTTCCACTTACTCCAGCACCATTTGTTGAAGATGCTTCCATTTTTCCATTATATGATTTTGGATTTTTTTCTACCAAAGATCAGGTATTCTTAGAGATGTGATTTCATTTCTGGGTCCTTGATTCAATTGCATTGATCAATGTATCTGTTTTTGTACAAATACTATGCAGTTTTTGTCACTTTTGTGTTGTGTGATATATAGAAAAACATCCCATGCTTATGCCAACTAGGCACCTACTGGCAGCCTAGGTCTGTCTCTAGCCTAGCAGACAGGCTGAGACTGCATTCTTTCATTTTAGTCAGGGCCTGTCTCACCCATACTGGCTCTGCCCCTCCTGAACTCCTAAGTTGCTCTCTCCACCCAGCTCACTGAATTCCCATGGCTGGCTGTAGTCACACATGCCCTGTGCTTCTAAATTCCTGTACCTGGCTGTGGTGTACTCTTGCACACCCATGTTCTACCACCATACCTTTCTCTGGAACCCAGTTGAGTAGCCACATGAAGGAAAACATGACACAATCTTAATTTAGAATCAATAGGTGACACAATTGCTGGGCACAGAACCAAGCATCCTAATTTTGTAAACTAATCTATGTTAAATCCTTAAGTGTCCACTCAAACAGACAGCCTCTGGCTTTCTACATTCTGTCTGACTCCCTTTGCTCCTGCTGTCCAAAAGGGCCATTCCTTTCTCCTGCCTTCCTTCTTCCTCTACCTGATCCAGAAGTCCTGCCTACTTGCCCACTGATTGGTCCCTTATAATCTTTATTCATTAAGGGAAGGTTCTGCCACATTTTTATTCTGTAGTACAGTGTGTTCTCTTAGGATCTGTATGACATCTACCCAGGATCTTCTAGCTTTCATTGTCTCTGGTGAGAAGTCTGATGTAATTCTGAAAGGTTTGTCTTTATATGTTACTTGACCTTTTCACCTTACTGCTTTTAGTATTCTTTCTTTGTTTTGTGCATTTGGTGTTTTGATTATTATGTGTAAGGAGGAATTTCTTTTCTGGTCCAATCTATTTGGAGTTCTGTAGGCCTCTTGTATATTTATATGCATCTCTTTCTTTAGGTTAGGGAAGTTTTCTTCTACAATTTTGTTGAAGATATTTACTGGCCCTTTAAGGTGGGAATATTCTCTCTGTTCTATACCTATTATTAGGATTGGTCTTCTCTTTGTGTTATGATTTCCAAGATGTTTTGAATTAGAAGCCTTTTGTATTTTGCATTTTTGACTGTTGTGTCAATGTTTTCTGTGGTATCTTCTGCACCTGAGATTCTCTCTTCTATCTCTTGTATTCTGTTGATGATGTTTGCATCTGTCTCCTGATCTCTTTCGTAGCTTTTCTATCTCCAGGCTTATCTCCCTTTGTAATTTCTTTATTGTTTCTATTTCCATTTTTGATCCTGAATGGTTTTAATTCCTTCACTTGTTATTTGTGTTTTCCAGTAATTCTTTAAGGGATTTTTGTGTTTCTTCTTTAAGGGCTTCTAGCTATTTGCCAGTGTTCTCCCATATTTCCTTAAGGGAGTTATTTATGTCCTTCTTAAAATCCTCTATCATCATCATGAGGTGTGATTTTAATTCAAAGGCTTGCTTTTTCTGGTGTTTTGGGATATCCAGGGCTCACTATGTTGGGAGATCTGGATTCTGATGATGCCAGGCAGCCTTGGTTTCTGTTGCTTATGTTTTTGCCTTTGATTCTCATCATCTGGTTACCTCTGGTGTTAGCTGGTCTTGCTGTATCTGACTGTGGCTTGTATCTCCTGCAAGCCGGTGTGTCAGTACTTCTGGGAGAACAATTCTCTTTGGGAGGAATTTGGGTATGGAGAGCTATGGCACAGGGTCAGCTCCAGGGTACAGATGTAAACCAGAAGGATCCTGTCCCTGGCTATTTCTTGTTCCTTGTGTCCTGTTGGCTCTCTGTGGGTACCTTTTGGTCAGAATTAGTGATCTTACCTGTGCTCACAGGTGTGTTGGAACTCCTGGGAGACCAGCTCTCTTCCAGGGGTATTTGGATATGGAGTACTGTGGCACAGGATCTGCTCAGGTTGCTATGGCACAGGATAAGCTCCCAGCACAGATGGAAATTGGAAGGATTATTTCCCACGCTACTTCTTGGTTTCTGTGTCCTGAGGGTTCTTGGCAGGTCCTTCTGAGCAGAAATGTTGGTCTTACCTGTGCTCACAGGTGTATTTCTACTCCTGAGAGACAATCTTTCTCCTGGCAGTATTTGCGTATGAAGTGCTGTGGCATAGGATGATCTTGGGGCACAGATTGGGCAGAATTACAATTATGAAATGGAAACAAAAGTAATTTTATGGTTGGGGTCACCACAAATGAGGACTACTTTTAAAGTATTGAAGCATTAGAAACATTGATACGCATTGTTCAAGACTTTGAGATAGAAGGATGCAAGGGATTCCAATGCTAGTGAGGAATTGTAAGACCCCCTTTCAGGGACCCCCCACTCTAGTCTCGGGAGAGAGAGTGCACCCAAAGAAACACAAGAATCCTTCTTGCTGCAAACACAAGAGGCAGTTTAATGGCGGAACTCCAGGTCACAATGTATCTCACGCAGGAGACAGTGGATTCGACCCTGAAGCTTGAAAACTAGAGGGTTTTATGGGGTAAAGGGCTTAGGTGTGGGGAATTCAGCATAGCGACACACTATTGGCTTATTCAAACATCAGCAGAAAGATTACATGTCAGCAAAACAATACGTGCAGGTCAGGTGTCAGGGTTCTGTGAGTTGGATGTTTATCAATGCTAGCAGAGTATCTGGTTAATTTATGACTTTAAACTGTGTCAAAGGGCAATGGACAGAGGGAGGTGCCGGGCCAGATGGTTGTTGACTCAGTTCAGATAGCTCTGTTATGTCCTCACATTCCTCTTTATCTTTATGGTCAAGCTGTCCCCAGGAATGCTTTAATGACAGGGCATGCCAGGGTTTGTTCTTTGTTCTCAGCCCCAGGCAACCTCTAGGCTCACAAACAACCAGCAATTTCTAAGTACTTTATATGACTTACAGGTCTTGAAATTTCATCTTTCTTTCAGAATCATGTCACAATCCTATCAAAACCAATAATTAAGTCTGTCAAGATTTACAGGTAGGGACAAGGTGCCAAGCTCAGAAGGGGCTTTTCAAGAGTGCCAAATCAAACTCATATTAACCTCGCCATATTATTTTTTCCAAAATGCCTCTAATTATAAGAACATTTACAGACCTACATATCTAAAACTTCATGAGGGCAAATCATACTGGAAGTTCTTTGCAACCTATAGGTAACTCAATATATCCACTGGGATTCCACAAACTGAGGCTCAATAGAAATGTTTACTCTTATATTTTGTAAGAAAATGTTAATTCTCAGAGACATGAAATATCAAATATATGCTAAAATTCCACTGAATTTAAGTGTTGTTTATAGCTCCAAACTGTTGTGTATTGCTTCTCATATGATGACAACACAGTTCTTCCAGTGTCATTACTGGCCTGAAAAGGTTGTATAAATATGAGCTACTGAGTATAAGAAAAGAACGAGAGAGTAGGAAAGGGGGAGATAGATTTGATAATGGATACATATATGTTCACTACACACAGATATGTAAACTTCACAGTGCAATCTCCCTCTATATACAATTAATATGCTCTTTAAATAAAACTTATTCAAAACCTGTCACTACAGCTCCATTTCACATTTGGCTCATTTTACTCACTTGACAATCTCCCTGACTCCAGCTACTCCATGCCATGTTCTATAACACCCACTTTCAAGAAGTTCATCAAAATACTTTAGTTGTGTACAATTATGGTTTTTTGCATATATTTATTTCTTCAAAAATACATGTCTGTCTTCCCAATTTTCCTGAGAAGTTATATTACTAACATATTTAATTTATAATAACTTCT
Source organism: Mus caroli (assembly GCF_978045245.1). Classification (NCBI taxonomy): domain Eukaryota; kingdom Metazoa; phylum Chordata; class Mammalia; order Rodentia; family Muridae; genus Mus; species Mus caroli. The sequence continues at coordinate 30,268 of NW_028227337.1, read as the reverse complement.
CCTAGGAAAATATTCTCTTTTACACAAAGAAGACATTGGTCTAGGTTGGGCTCCATTGGTCTCTCAGAATATTCACCTAATTGTTCCAGTATAGAGGCTAATAGCTGCAACATCTCAAAGCAGAGAGGAAATAAATGAAACCATGGGAGAAAATGTTCAAATTCTAAATTTAGACCCAAACTTCCTGACCTTTTCAAAAAATTCTTCTCTCATATGTTATATCCTGACTTCAGTTTCCCCTCCTTCCTCTCCCACCCCCTCAACATATCTCATGGATAATCCCATTACCCAGATCCACCAGCAGACCTCCCACCTTTCCTTATAAAAATCTGCCCTCTCGGGGACATAAAACACAAAGTGCATAACAAGCTACAATAAGAACAGGCACATTCCATCACATCAAGGCTGAACAAGGCAACCTAGTAGAAGGGGAAGTGTTCAACAAGTAAGCTACACAGTCATGAATAGTCTTTTGAATGGAATAAGAACAAAATTATTCTGAGAAAAAGTAACATAGAACATGAAAAAACAAACTTTATATTGCACTCATTTTTAAGTAGAAATATCCTATGGTGCTGCATTCTGTTCAGGAAGTTGTCTCCTCTGCTAACATGTTCAAGATTGTTTCCCAGGTTCTTTTCTATCAGCCTCACTGTATCTGTTTTATATTGAGGACTTTGACCTACTTAGGCCTGATTTTTGTCCAGGGTGGTAAATATAGGTCTATTTGCATTCTTCTACATGCTGACATCTATTTAGACCAGTACCATTTGTTAAAGATTCTTTTTACCCCATTGTATATTTTCTAAAATCTCAGCTATCCTTAGGTTTGTAGATTTAAGTCAGAGACTTAAGTTCAATTACATTGCTAATCATCCCTATTTTTATTTCAAAGACATGAAATTTTTATTATTACAGTTCTGTGGTACACTTCACCATTCATTTTCTTTCTTTTATGTTTATTTGTGACTTTTCATGATAGAGTCTGTCTGTGTATCTGGACTATCCTTGAAGTCATTCTGTAGAGTAGACTGGTGTTTAACTCACAGAATTAATTACCTGCCTCAGTCTCCAAAGTACTAGGATTAAAGAAGGCACGTTCCAACATCACTCCAACTTTCCATTCTTAAGAAGAATTGATATTTTATTTGCTAAATATGTGTGAAACCACTAAGCCATGAGCACCAGCCTCAACTCTGTTTATTAGGTCTGTATCCACACTTTTAAGATTGTTTTGTTCAGATACCTCATTTTCAGTTTTACTTTCATTTGCCTATTTCATGAAAGAAGGAAAATATATATATTTTTATTTTTATGAAGCTTAACACTATTTTAAATATTCTCTGATTTAATTTTAACCTGTTATCCAATACAGTATCTGTGAGCTTTCTCTACATATTACAAATTACAAAGAAAGAAGCTTGAAAATTGCTACATTTATACTGGCTTATATTTTTCTTGAAAATGCTATGTTTCTTTTGTCATAAAAGCTACCATTGTGACTATTAGAGAAAATGTGATAGGTGCTAAGAGATGAGATAATATTGCTACATGGAGATAAATAATCTAGGTGTCCCCACACAACTTGTATATATAGACAGCAGAAAACGGATGTTGTTGGTTAAGAAAAATAGAAGACATGAAACTGTAAGTGATTGAGAATGTAGGGTGGATCTATCAGACTTAAAAGGACAAGTAATGGGGTGAAAATTATCAAAGTACATTTATGAATATATGACATTCTCAATGAATTAATAATAATACTGATTTACAAAACTCCACCAATAATCATAAGGCTGTCTTCAGTCTGCATGGGTAAACATTTCATGTGTGCACCATACTTAGCTGAAAAATTTCAGAGGAAATGCTCTTAAATAAGAGGTCAAAAATTAACTATCCATATAAATTACTTTATGTATGTAATGGAGTAAAGTGTAATTCAAAAAGAATGAATGACAATTGCAGAGTAAAATTAATCTATCTTTTAGGAAATATGGCCTGAACAAAGGAAGACAAAGGCCATTCACTGTAATTTCTTCCTTCAGGCTTATTAATTTTATTTCTATTCAGAGTCTAAACATATATCTGAGGATATCTAGACATTGGGAATAGGTCTCAACTTATTTTGTATTCATGAACTTTATGTGCTTAAAATTGGCTCTTTGTGACTTCTGCCTTCTTCCTTGTAACACTGTGGGATCACAGACCTCTTTACTTACTGATTATTCCTATTTGCTTCATTGCATTTGTTCCTGTGATGTGGACATCTTTGTACTGACATATAATTGTTAGAAAGACATTTAAAAGTTCTCACAGCCCTTTATGTAGATGGTGTTGTGGATCTCGAGCTGAGTTGAAAATCACTTCTGTAGTAGAAAAGAGGACCTGTGAATAAAAAATCTACACATCAAGAGCCAGAGTCTCATGTCAACACAGAACAGACTCATCACTTGTTCTTGTGACAATACACAATATGCAGGTGAGAACTGCTTTCATGTCAAGAGATAGATAATTATAAACTTGAAACTCACCTAGGTACAGGGATATTGACCATGATGCTGTGACTGGAATTGAGAATTGAAATGATTTTAACAGGAATTGGAAGATACTTATTGCTAGGTGCCAAAATGTTTTAATATCCCAAAGGCTATCTTTGGTACCTTCCTACTTTAAGTGGAATTCTCCTCTTAATATCTCAACCTTACTTCTTTCCATGCATTCCTTCCTCCCTACCTCCTTGAACTTACATTCTAATTTTGATGTGAATTTATGAAATTTCCAGCCCTATGTAAGAACTAACTTGCAAATGATAGCTAAAAAGACAGGTAAAATCAATTTTATTCACTAGAGTAACACCAGGGATATCAATGATATTGAGATCAAGCCTCATACTCATGAAGAGTTAGACAACACTTTTCAGACTCATTTTTAGTGTTTCTCTCTCTCTCTCTCTTTTCATGTCTTTGGAGTTTCCTTTTTGGGGGAATAGGGATGGGGTAGGATAGGGGGTTTGCAGAGGGGAAACTGGGAAGAGGGCTAACATTTGAAATGTAAATAAATTAAATAACCAATTTTAAAAAGGAGAATAAATATAAAGTCCAGTGTGTGTGGAGTAAGGCAAGATCTGAGAGGAACTGACCAATGTAAAAGAATATGATATATTATGTAAAATTGTCAAAGAATAAATATATTTAATAAAATATATTTAAAGAATAAATATATTTTAATAATTTAAAAATAATATGAAGAAGCTTAGATATTATATGTCCTGTCTTAAAATGTCTTCAATAATCCAAAATATATAAAACAGATTTTTATTCTTCATCAAATGCTTCTACAAAGTCAAATTTAAAATACATGTGTGATAAATGGAGAATAAATAACAAGTGTATGTCTCTTATTTCTCTTTGACAGCTGCTTGAGATTTTATGTGAGAAAACAAGTTTATGTTGAAGATCTTCCTCAAGTTAGATGAAAACCATTCTGGTATATTAACTATTATATTGATTTTGCAGATGAAGACCAATAGAAGAAGTGGTTATTATTGTTCTGCACTAGACAATTAGTCACAGCCATTAGGTTTTTATGAATTGTAATTCAAGGTTTAAGACTGAACATTGATTAATATGCTTCAGCTGTGCTGCGAATCCGTGAACCACATGAAACCAGGCTTCTAAAACAAGAGAGGATTGTAGTAGCATTCAGACTATTAATTATTATCCCTCTTGTAAGAACCAGAAGGAAGCATATCCCTTTAAGTGATGTGCCTTGAGTTGCTTCCTTAGATCACATTTAGTCCAAGTAACTCCATGTAGATGATTCTTAAGCACAGATATACCAAGTATATGGGTCCTTCTAAGTTGTAGAATCAGGGAAAGCAGATTAGAGGAAGGGAATTTTGTGCAGATGGGTTTAGGCTGGTTGGTGGATTCATTTTCAATTCACTTCTACTGATAGATTATTACTAAAACAGGCAAGGGAGTTCGTGTGGTGGCGGCTAGGCAGTGCAACTCCTCAGTGACAGATCCTGCAACCCAAGCATCTCCCACCCAGTGCTGCCCTGAGGCCCAGAGGAAGGTTAGCAGGGATGGAGCTGCAAAGACAGAACCCAAGCGCCTCTGCGAGGCTGTTGACCAAGCCCTCCCTTCGACCATGGGAAAGGATAAAGCATCAGACAAAAAAAAAGTGCAGATAAAAGGGAAGAGGGGAGTGAAGGGCAAACAGGCAGATGTGGCTGACCAGTAAACCATAGATCTGCCTGCAGAAAATGGAGAGACAGAAAACCAGAGTCCAGCCTCTGAAGAATAGAAAGAAGCTAAGTTCGATTAAGCATCCATCACATCTGTCAGTGGTCCCGCCTCCATTCTTGTACAATCCAGAGGAATATTTTTATCAACTATTTTGTAAATGAGAGTTTTTTAGTAGTTCTAGAAACATTTTTAAAAGGTGAGAGAATCCCACCTCATCCCATTTTTTTAATGTAAAAAATTTTTTAAAGAGGTTAAATCACTTGCTGGCTGTTTATTTTTTGGTACAACCAGAAAATACCAGGATACTGAATCAGGAGAGGCTGTGACTGTCTCGGGGGTCACCATAACATTCCATAGATGGGGCTAGTTTTATATACTATAATACAAAGCATACTAAATGGCAATTTGGCGTCTCAGTCGTGCATTTGTGTCTGGAATATTTTCGGTTATATTTGGTCCCCTGTTTCTAGTAGAACCATTTTGTAAGAAAGCCAGTCTTTAGCCCTTGCCCTGTCAGAACTGTAATGTCTGTGGTCATGGCAGTCCATTTCCCTAACAGTTGTGATAATGTGCTGTGAAAGATGGAAATCCTGAGTCTGTTGTGTGTGTGGCGTAACATTGTGAATTGGTGGAACTGAGCATTACAGGCATTTGGTTGTTATGAGAGGTCTTAGGGTAACTTGCCGAGTTTGAGACTGGAATATCACTGGAATAAGTTCAAAGAAAAACAATATGTAGCTCTTCATTTGTGTACATAAACACAATGTGACTCTTCAGAGTTTGGGTACATTAACACAGTATATGGCTCTTTTGGGGTATGTGTGATAAGAATTGGAAGGTCTGTACTCTGCTCCTCGACCAATAAAATCTGTTGTGAAAGAGTAAAAAACAAACAAACAAACTCACACACACACACACACACACACACACACACACACACACACACACACACACACACAAAACAGGCAAGGAGAAGGTGTGCATGAATACCAATCAGAATGGTTAACATTAAAAACTCAAATGATAGCACATACTGACTAGGATGTGGAAAAGGGGAACACTCCTCCATAGCTGGTGGGATTGCAAACTGCTACACCCACTCTGGAAATCAACCTGGCTGATACTCAGAAAATTGGAAATAGTTCTACCTAAAGACCCAATTATACTGCTCTTAGACACATGCCCAAAAGATGCTCCACAATATCACAAGGACAGTGCTCCACTACATTTATAGCAGCCTTATTACTAATAGCTAGAAACTGGAAGCAACTCAAGTGTCCCTCAACCAAAGAATGGATACAGAATATGTGGTTCATTTCCACAATTGAATGGTATTCAGCTATTAAAAACAAAGACATCATGGATTTTGCAGGCAAATGGATGGAAATAGAAAATATCATCCTGAGTGAGGGAGCCAAGACCAAAAGGACATGCATGGTATGGACTCATTGATAAGTGGATAGTAGCCAAAAATTACTCCATAGAATGGCCAAATGTGTCAACTAACCTGGGCACCTGGGTGCTGCCAGAGACTAAACCCTCAAGAAAAGAGTATACACGGTCTGGTCTAAGGCCCTTGATCCATGTGTAGCAGAGACTGTCTTGTCTAGCCTCAGAGGCAGAGGATGAGCTTATTCTGTAGACATGATGGCCCATGAAGTGGTATTCCTGGGAGGGGGGTACCCTCCTAGAGGTGAAGGGGAGGGGGTATGGGGATGAGCTCTGTACATCTACAACCATAAAACTATAAAATATGCTCCTGTGCAGTTTGTAGTCCTTGCAGCCAGGAAAAGTTTGCCTACTTCACACTATATAAAAGCTTCTTGGCAAACAGGAATATTCTTTTCTGGTGGAAACATTTTATAGTGTATTGAAATTTGTTTGTTGTTTGTTTGTTTGTTTGTTTGTTTGTTTTTGCAGGATATGTTTTGCAGGCATGTAAGCATGCTGTTGTTAATGTGTTGGTTGTTGGGATTTACACATTAAACCACACTTGACATCAAAATCTTCAATGTCCATGTCATCTCCATAACATGCTAGGGCATGGCTTAGCATTGAACCTTTGTCTCATCTAAGCTTCTTCAAGGAACACACGGAGCACTCTAAGCACTCATGGGAAAGGTTTGCAATACATCATAATTGCTTTTTTGAATTTATTGGTGCTTTATTTATTCTTACTTTTATTTCAAGATAATTTTTTTTTTTTTTTTTGGTTTTTCAAGACAGGGTTTCTCTGTGTACTTTGGCTGTCCTGGAACTCACTCTGTAGACCAGGCTGGCCTCGAAGTCAGAAATCCGCCTGCCTCTGCCTCCCAAGTGCTGTCAAGATAATATTAAGTGAAAGTGACTTAAAAGTAATTTTCAATCCTTCAGGTAGGTGGGGTTACAGATACTCAGTGGTTCTGAAAAGTAACAATTGCTCAGTTTGGAAAGAGTGTAGGAAATCATAAATTTACTTCCAGTGGATGTGAGAAGAAAGAGGAAGGCTGTAACACTACCTGAAATTCAAGGCAGATAGAGCTCAGCAAATCTTGTAGAAGAGTTGAGGGAAGGACTGAAGAACCTGACTTTGTTGCCTGTAGCAGAATTTTTCCATAATTGATTGATTGGGTAATAAAGATGACAAGAAGCTAATTACTGGGTGAGGAGGAGGCAGGCCTTCCAGGTCCAAGAGAGGGAGAGGGTACAAGGAGAAAGGAATGGGCCCCTTTTGGATGGAGAGGCAGGAGCAAAGCAGACAAGATATAGACCAGGGACTGCTAGAAATGGTAGAGAAATCCACCAGAAGATTTCTGACATAGAATAGTTGATGGATTTTGGGTGATAGATTCCATGCCCAGAAATTGTGTTATCTGTTGATAACAAACTAAGATTGTCTGGTGCTTTCTATTCCACAGTGACTCAGGTGGGACAGAGGGAAACAACTTAGCCAAGGTGGAATTCATGAAGCTTTGAGATGGGAAGATTGGGCAAGGACTGAGCTCTGAAAGATAGTGAGCAAGTGGGGTGCAGGCTGGCAAGAGCACACCCCCAGCTGCCCATGGAGTCTAAGAGAACTATCTGAGTTCTGGAGAGGCAGAGTCAGCATTCTTGGAAGAGGCTTTGGCTAGGGGAAACATACGGTATTGGGCTATGTGTAGAGCTGGGAACAGTCCGAGACCACTGACCAGTGCCAAGCCGGTGATAGCATGGATTGTTTTTTAATTGTTACATGCAGCAGTTGCCTTCATGTGGATCCTGTTCTCCTAACTAAGCTATCTTGTCTAGTCGAAGTAGGAGAGTATATACCCAGTCCTGTAGTGACTTGAGTTGTCGGGGTCGGTTGGTATTCAGCGTGTACCGCCCCATTCTCAGAGGTGAATGAGAGTGGGAATTCAGGTAGGGGACCATGTGAGTGGAAATTGGTGGAAAGAGCAGGCAGGCTTTGATTGGGATGTAAACGTGGATAAAATAAGTTCATTAATGGGGGGACAAGGGTAAAAAGAACCAAGCAACCAAGCGAAAGATGAGCAGGCGAAGAACCAAGAGCCCAAGAGCACATGGTGAAAATGTCTGTGTTTGTAGAAAAGAGAAGCAAGGGGAAAGGAAATGTATCCCAGAGGCTACAGAGGTTTAGGATAGGAATCTGGGGTGAGAAGTATGGAGAGGAATCAGGACTCTGTAAGAGGTCCTTGCAATGCTGAGAGAGTCTGGCAGCTAGCATATGCTCTGATATGTTAATCGACATCTCAGAAACCCATTGATCCTCATGGTCTTTGGGACCAAAGAAGGTTGAGTCATTTAAACTTTCTAGGATACTGGGTGATAAGGAATGGCCCTCCAGGGGCAAAGCCATGAAACTTGCTTATACTTAATAGCACTGATGTTCCTTCTGCATGCCTTTCTCTACCATACTCTTTGTACTCTAAAGACTGACAGAAAAGTTCCTATTCAGAGTCCCAATTGCCTTCTTGTAGTAGCTCATGTAATTCCACTTTTTGTTTTGCAAAGTTCTGTCAGTAAGGTGATTAAAAGTTACTGCAGATCCTTGTGGAGAGGCTGTCATCATGGATACAGAGTTGACTTGAAAATCACCAATCTTCTGGGAAAGAATACTCAGAGATCATGAACCTTTAAGTGAAGAAGAGTGTCTCACCACAGTTTCATCAGAGTCTCATTTCTCATCGTGACAGGCATAACCATGGTGTCATCAAGTACTGAGGTGAGTGACCAGAGCATCGGACTAGTAAAAACAAGATGTTAGAAAGCAATCCTTAGAGAAGCCATTCATGTGCTCTCTAAAGCGTCTCTTAATTGTAGCTGTATTTAAAGTCAGTATGTATTAAGAACTTATTTCAAAATCACTGTTGCAGAAAAGAATGATAGAAGAGAGAAAAGAAGGAAGGGAGGGAGGGATGGAGGGAAGAAGGAAGGAAGGAAGGAAGGAAGGAAGGAAGGAAGGAAGGAAGGAAGGAAGAAAAGGAGTGGATGAAAGAGGGAGGAATGGAGGGAAGGAGGGAGAGAGGAAACAAGAGAGGTGGAGGTGGGAGGAAGGGAGGGAAGGAAGAAAAACTCAAGACATTGATAGGATAAGGAAAAGGAACTCAGGTTCTGTTTAAGAAGTGGGAACATGAATGTAATTTTGGGTAAAATTGCAGCTATTTTCAACAAAGGGCAGAGAAGACTTGCCTCCAATCCTATGTCTCTTATCACTGACATCATCTCATTTTGTTCTTTCTTTTTTTTCACTTAGTCTCTCTCTCTCTCTCTCTCTCTCTCTCTCTCTCTCTCTCTCTCTCTCTCTCTCTCTCTCTCCATGTCATCCTAGTTTTACTTTTTAAATGAAGATTTCTTTGGTTTCTTCATCCTTGTTTAATGATGGCACTGATTTTCAGATCCAGGGACTTTCAAGGTTAGACAGGCCATGATCTACATCCCCACCTTATGCTAAATAACTTGAAGTATTTTAGTCTTTTCAATTGTCCTGTTCAACTATTTATATACTTCAGAACAATACTACATTCTGGTTTTGTGTTTCTATTCTTTTAGTATAGGAATGGCTTGTATCGAATATAGATTCCAGTAATTAAAATTGTGTCAACAATCCCAGAAGAGAAGTACTGTATGATTTTCTATGAGGAAAAATGAATTTTATGGGAGATTGAGAATAAGAATTAAAAGTTCAGTGAATTACAAGAAAGGAGTGAATGCATACTAGGAGTTTGCTTAAAGTTTTTGGTAGAAAACTATTCTAAAATATGTCTGATGTTTTCCTGATTTTATTTTTATGTTTCACTAAATAAGCCCTTAGTTTGCCTGGTAGAGGGTCCTGCAGATATTGTTTTCTTTTGATGTAAAGAGTTAGGCAGGTCCACTTTTGGAAAATACACACTGGTGTTTGGCTTTCTCTATCCCTATTGACATAGTCACTTTTGATGTTTCAGATGCTATCATATATCTTCCTGATATCAAGGATTGCTGTTAATAAGTGAAGCCCAAAACAACAACAAAACTCCCTTATATTATACTCTTATCCAATTATAAATCATCCTTAGCGACCAAAAAATTCAAACTCATCATTGGGACACTAAGATTTATATCACAAACCTATACTAAGTGTCCTGTTCGGTTGACTGTCATCAGTGTAGATCCATATCATACAACATAACAAGAACTTCTCATTTATTAAACACAATGCCTTTATTGTTAAAGGTAAAACCAAAGTCAAAATACATATATTTATTATGCTACCCACTGTGATTACACAGTTCACTCATGGGAAAGGGGATCCTATTGTTCTGCAGCTGATCTCCAGAAAGTTTCATCACAAATCCAAAGCCCTTTGCCCATGAATCAAACATCTACCACCTTCTCCTTGCATCCTGTCAGTCATTATTCTACTCTCCTTTCAATTTTCATTAAATGATCCCTTTATTTTGGGAGAGGGCATGTGCACCTAAGATAGCATACTTGTGTTGCAGTTAGAAGATATGTTTTGGGAACTGATTCTCTCCTTTTACCATGTGTGACGCTTGGTGGACTCTGGTCACTGCTCTTTGTAGAAAGGACCTTTACCTGCTGAGCATGCTTGCTACCTTTCATAATTTTAGTTTGTGTTTTTGGTAGTTGTTCACTGTAGCTACAAGAGCTAGACAAAAACAAATAGCAGTATAACTAGACATAGCACTTAACACTATTGTACTTATCTATGTTGCAGCATTTATCAACTGTGTTTTCAAAGGACAAATGTAATGCCATTGTATGTATACACTTTGTTGTCTTCATTCAGTTCTTTGTTGATGGATGTGTGGAATGATTGCTTTTCAGCTATTTTGAGTGATTCTGCTCTGGAAGTGACTAAGGAGGTACATTTTCAAGACCCTCATTTTAAATCTTTTTAAATCATTTTAAAAATGGAATTAATGGATGAAATAGAAATTCCTCTTCCATATGAAAATGTACTTTATATTCTCAGGGCATAGACACTATAAGAACTTATTTCAGAAAGGTATTTATAATAGTAACAAAATTAATAGAGCATAAGAAATACAGCCTAAGTCTTGGAAAATGCATTTCTTTTAGGAATAAAATTTTAAAATTCAGAATATATTCTATAAAGCAAAGATGAATGTATATTTATGCCATGTTCTTCAAGAAAAATTTCAGGAACACAAGCAAGACTATTTTCTGCAAATTAATCTTAGAACAATATAAAAACATAGCTGCTGTACTACCAAGAAATAAGAATTGCAAATTTAATTCTTCTACAATATGGCATACTGATCTAAAATTCTTATTGAAAGAGTAGGACAAGACTGCTGGTCTTTTATGCATGAGACTCTGGGTTCAATCTCTAGTACTTCCAATAAAATAAAATTCATAGAAAACAAATAATGCAGAATGACATTACAATTTCAATTAATTTTAAGTATGAGTGTGAGTATGTAAGATCACATTGATTGAATTATCATTATTCAATAACAAAATTTACTTCATAACCATAATTCTCTTTTGGTTTTGTTTTTAAAATTTTTATTTATCATGCAGATTATTAGGTTTCATTTTATTTTCAAACAAATTTATTTTTGATTCTCCTCTTCATATTGTTTCTCCAGTCTCTTGACACTACCCAGTACCTCTCTGTATCCTTTATAATACTTTTCACTTCAATGTCACTTTTTCTGTATTAACATCCCCTTGATTCTATTTCCATGTCTTTTGTTTGCATGTTTTGATCTCCGTTCAGTTTTTATAATCATCACTTTCTCTTCCCTTACATTCATAAGGACATGTCTCTGATGAACATATGATTTTTGCTTTCTTGAGACTGTTACCTTGTTGAATTCTTTGCAAGTCTGTATAGTTCCTGAATATTTTTCATGATCTCATTTTCCTTTACAGATAAACAAAATTCCACTATGTAGCGACACCATACTTCCATTATCTGCTGATGAACATCTAGGATGAACATCAATTCTTTGCTATTGTGAATAGAGCAACATCTTATGTGAATGTGCCACCATCTCTGTAGTAGGACATAGAGTCTTTCAGGTGTAGCCCAGAAATTATATGGCTGTATTACATGGCAATCCTGTTTTTAATTTCTCAACTAATCTTAGTATTTATTTCTATTATGAATGTAGCACTATGCCCTCCCACCAGTATAGAATGATGATTCCTTTTCCCCACACCATTTCCAGCATTTGTTAGTGTCTATTTTCTTGATGATAATCATTCTAAGGCACATAATGTAGTCTCAAAGTGTTTATAATTTGAATTTCCTGAAAGGCTAAATATGTTGACCATTTTTAAAATGAATTCACTGCACATTTTTTAAAAGGAATATCTGCCCATTCCTTTACTCTCTTGACAGGAATGTTCCCAAAAAGGTTGTTTAATCTTTGTTTTCTTGATACATTCTAGGTTTTAAGCTCCTAACAAAAGTACAGAAGTCAATTTTTTTTCTCCCCCTCTGTAGGTTATATCTTCACTCAGCAGTTGATTTCTCTTAAAGCACAGAGGACTTTCATTTTACGTAGTTCCACTCATTAATTCTTGGTGCAATTTCTGTGCTATTGAGTCCTGTTGCCCCTTACTCTGTCTTGTAGTACTAACAATTTTCATGAAGAGTTTTAGCATTTCAGTTTTTTGAATAATTTAACATTAATTTTTGTGCAAGGTCAGGGGTGATAAACATAAGCCTGTTTTTCTGCAGGTGAATATCTATTTTACCCATTTTACACATGATCAGAAGTTCTGACCACCAAGACCTACTAAACATTCAGTTACAAAATTTTGATTGTTTCTTTTTGAATTCTTCCTGAGAAATGCTGGAGCTCAGCTGGGTAACATCGGGGAAAGCCAGACCCCTCATGTATCCTTATTACTCAAAACTGCTCATTCCCTTTGTGGCTTTGGATCTTTTTATGCCCCCAGATCTTTATGACAGTATAATTAGAACTTGCTAATAATTTATCAATTGTTTGAAGAAAAACATTACTAATTTGAATGGTAGCTACAACATTTAAGTCTACACAAGTGCTCTTATTTCACCCTATGCTCTGCCACTTTCACTCCTGCTTTTATTTATCTTAATTTGTTTTGACTAATATCTGTTATCCCTGGATGTGATGATCTCTTATCACAACTTTGATTTTCATATCCACAATGTCTTTCCTTAATTATTTGTGACATTGACCCCCATTTTACACACAAGTTGACCATCCAAATTGTTAATAGTAGATTTAGCTAAAACATGACACATTGCTCATTTGTTTTATATTTTAGGGTTTTTTTTTCCAAATTTACTTTTGAATATTCTTTGGAGGATAAAGAGATGAGTACATGTTTAAGATTGCATCCTGCTATTACTTTGGACCTCAGTTCAGTTCCTAGTCCCTTTCAGTGCATCACAACCAACTAAAAATCCAGCTCTAGTAGATCTCAAACTCTGGGTCCTGTTGGCATTCACACTCACATGCAAACACGCTCAGCACACACATAATTGAACACAAATATAAAAATTAATTTAAAGTATTATTTATATATTTTGAACATTTTACTACTGTGTCTAAGTATGATTTGTAAATACTTTCTGTTGTTTCTTTTGATAAATTTTAAATTATGATTCATGTTAATTTCTAAAATAATTGCATGTTGTAAAAATTCTTTCTTTGCAAATTTACCACAAATTATTGTGTTTAGACAAAAAGCAACAAAAACATGAATCATTTTGTAGGGCTTTTGAAGACGGGATTTTCCTTTGTGAAGCACTGGCTATCCTAGAACTAACTCTGTAGACCAGCTTAGCCTCAAATTCATATATCTGACTTTCTATATCTCTTGATTGCTATGTTAAAGGACATGTGGCATCTTGCCCAGTGAATACATTCTTCAGTAAACATATACAATACTTTCCATTTAAATATTAGATAATAAAAGAACATTTTAGACATTCTTCTTCAATGAAAAGCCATATAAATGCACATAAATGATTAATATATTATTTTAGCTAACCCCATGAAACAATGTACACTGACAAAGTATTTACCTGCTCTCTTGACCATAATAAATTTGTTTAGTTTTTAAAAAGAAATGAGAATGGCTACCAGGCACTTTGCAATGGGAATTTTTCTCTTCTCCCAGATTACATTGGGAATACTTGGCAATTCCTCAATACTATTTCATTACATTTTTTTGATACTCACTGGAAAACACTTAGTGCCCAAAGATCTGATTTTAAAGCACTTGACTTTTGCCAATTGCCTGTCTATCATCTCAAGAGGCATTCCACGGGCAATGTCAGATTGTGGACTTAAGGATTTTCTTGATGATATTGCATGTAAATTGATAGTGTATATATGCCGAGTAACAAGGGGGATGTCCCTTTCTGCAATGTGCCTACTCAGTTGTTTCCAAGCAATCACTATCAACCCTAGCAACTCTAGGTGTTTTACACTTAAGCACAGAACCACCAAGTACATTGGTCATTGCTGCTCAGTCAGTTGGCTTCTGCACTTGTTTCTAAACATCTTAACTCCAGCAAGAGTGTCAGGCCCCAATTACAAGAAAAATGTGACTAACATGAGTTATGGGTACTGTTCATGGGTTGCTTCAGACAATGTGGCAACTGCACTGTATATGTTATTACTGTGCTTCTCTGATGCTCTGTGTCTGACTCTCATGGCCTGCTCAAGTGTCTCCATGGTGAGTATCCTCTACAGACATAAAAGACAAGTCAAACATATCCACAGTGTTCAGCATGCTCTAAAAGACTCTCCTGAAGACAGAGCCACACAAACTATCCTCATTCTGATGTGCACATTTGTCTTCTCTTACTCATTCTCCTCCATAGTGGTCATCTTTACAACCTACTCCAAATATCCAATGCTATGGGGGGTAAGTGTACTTACATTTATAGAAATATGCTTTCCCATATTTTGTCCCTTTGTTATCATTAGCAACATGAACGTTAGTTCCAGCCCATTTTTACCCTGCTTTGGTAAGCAGTAGCTTCCTCCATGTATGACATAAGATCTTGTGGTCAATTTTTTCTTCTATATTGGCATATTGTTTGATCTGTTGTAAAATGTTAAGACTGTAATTTGAAAACATCAAGCTTCTTGGAAGTGACTCTTTCATTATGTGGAGTGATCAGTAGACATTTTATCATAGCATTTATTTTTACAGAATTTGATATCGAATACTAAGCAATTTTCAAATCTATGTGATTATCATATTAAACAAAATGTTATGTGATAGTAGTCAAAGTCCAGGTGACCTTGAGAAAAATACATCTAGGAGACCAGATATTTTCTATGGCTCAGAAGAAAATATGATTCATTCTCTCTCTCTCTCTCTCTCTCTCTCTCTCTCTCTCTCTCTCTCTCTCTCTCTCTGTTCATTTTTATTTTTTATGAATGGGTGTTGTCTTGAATGCAAATCTGTGTACCACATGCACAAAATGCCTAAAAGGCTTTAAAAAGGGCATTGTGCCACTTAGGATACTTTTAAACCACCAGTGAATGATAGAAATAAAACCTGGAGCCTTTGGTAGAGCAGTCAGTGCTCTGAAGTATGAAACCTTCTCTCCAGCCTCATTTTTTTTTCCATAAGAATAAAGTTTATTTTAAAACTTGCAGTAAAAGTATATGTAGGTGTAAAATCATTATTATCACTGTAACAAAAATGTATGCAAACCATTAAAATAAACAAGGCACCTTAGAAATCATTAGGGGGTAGTAAAACTGGCCTGTCATTCATAATATTTAAAGTACTAAAATGTTTATTGGGATCTCTATTGAAAAGAAAAGGTAACTGCCATAATATTTACTAAGAATGCTTTCTACCAACTATGGTTTCATTCTGGGGGTTCTCTTCTGGCCTAAATGCTAACAAGACTACAAAAATCTTAATTAAATCCATATAGTTAGTGAGAAGAGGAAATGTCTTAAACACAAACAAGCCAGTTGCCCGAGTAGCTGACACTGAGTTACTATATGCACTTTAGCTCAAATGCCCCTGTTATTGTAGTAACTAAGACACAGTGAAAGTGAGGACACAAAACATCAAACTCCTGTTGCCTGACAGAGGTCATCATAGCAAGGGAAAGCTATGAAATGTGGAGGATCCCGGCCTTCATCTCAAATGTCACTATGGTTAGCATCTACATTTCTTCCCATATTAACCACATCAACATGTATTATGGAATAAAAGACAAAAAAGTGTTGAATTGACTGGGTGCTTTTTATTCCCCTATGGCTGCAGTGCTGCCAAACAAGAGGTAAAGAGAATGAAAGGGAAGTGGTGGATGTAAATCACCTGGATAATCCACTCAAGGGAAAATGCCTATAGAAGGAAAAGCATCTCTCATTCAACAACTCTCTCAGCCCTTTGAACTTGATCCTTTGCTTGTGCATCAGTTCTCATGTTCCTTCCAGCAAATCACCTTAAGTCTCAGGCTCCAACTATTCAAATCGGAGTACACATAGGACATCTAAGGCCCGTCATTAACAAAATTTTAAAACAATTTTTATATTGGTGAAATACTGCCTATTTTCTAAATACTAAATTTTTCTTAAATGCTAAATAGTCAGAGACTGTAATAGGAATAGAAGTAACTAATAAATTCACATTGCAGAAAAACAAGCAAGCAATTACTCCTAACCAAGAATTAAAAATTGAAAAATAAAGTAAGAACAATTTCTGACTTTATGAGAGAAGGCATTCCCTGAGTGGTGGCAAGGATTTAAATCACATGTGAAAATCACATGATTCATAGAAAAGCAATGCTGCCAGCTATCTGATGTCTACAGATCCAGCCAGTAAGATCCACTTACACCAGACCACACTCAGTTACCCAACTGAAGGCTTCTGATCATCTTTCCACACTTAAACCTATAATTTGGACCCTTGTTGCAATTCTAGGTAGAACAGCAGTTGATGCCTATGCAGAAGAGTTGATGTAGCACCCATACTATGAAATGCTGGAGTCTGAGACTCTCAAAAATCAAGACTTTTAAAAGAAAGTTTTAGGGAAAAAATAGACAAAGCAATGACACTTTGAATTCTCACTAGGTGTCATTGCTTTATCCTCAAGTTATTACTAAGATGACCAAGAAGCCTTCATCATTGTCACATACTAAAAAAGGATGAGGTGAGGTCTGCAGGCCCTGAGTCCAGGTATTACAATGACACATAACAATGTCATAACTGACTTCTCCAAAACAATATCCAGTTTCTATGAACATATCACAAAGAGGAATCGCAACAGAATGAGAAGCATTTAAAGAAATTTTCAGTATCCTTATATCCTCAGCCACAAGCATCAGAAAAATGCAAATTAGAGTGTCTTTGAATTTTCAGTTTATACCTGCTAGAAGGCTGTAATCAAAACCACAAATGATAGCTAATGCTGGCAAGGATAACCATCAATGGAAACAATCCTCCAATGTTGGTGGTAGTGCAGTCTTGTACAGCCACCTGGAAGTCAATATGGCTGCTTCTCAGAATATTTGGAATCAGTCTACCTGGTATACCCAGCTATACCACTCTTGGGCATATACCCAAAAGATACCCCATCTTACCACAAAGACACTTTCTCTATCAAACAGGTTCATAGCAGCTTTATTCCTTGTAGTCAGAAACTGGAAAAAAAACCTAGATGTCCCTCAACTGGAGAACAAATAAAGAAAAGTGGCCTATTTATACATACATGTGTATACACTATTACTCAGCTACTAAAAAAAAAATGACATTATGAAATTTGCAAACAAATGGATGGAACTACAAAAGAGCATCTTATTTATTTATTTATTTATTTATTTATTTATTTATTTATTTATTTATTTATTAAATAAGTTTATTTAGCACATATTGAGATAAAAGGCAAAACTTATTTATATTACAATTTATTTTTTTCTTTTCCCCCATTATTTCCTCTGTGTTTTATTGTGGCTGTTTTTTTAATTAGATTTTTTTCTTCATTTACATTTCAAATGCTATTCCCTTTCCTAGTTTCCCCTCCAAAAGTCCCCTATACCCTCCCCTTGCCCTGCTCTCCAACCCACCCACTCCTGCTTCCTGGTTCTGGCATTCCCCTGTACTGGGGCATATAATCTTTGCAAGACCAAGGGCCTCTCCTCCCATTGATAGCTGACTAGGCCATCCTCTGCTACATATGCAAATATAGACACAAGCTTTGGGGGATACTGGTTAGTTCATATTGTTGTTCCTCCTAAATGGCTGCAGACCCATTCAGCTCCTTGGGTACTTTCTCTAGCTCCTTCTAGCTCCAATAGATGACTGTGAGCATCCACTTCTGTATTTGCCAGGCACTGGCATAGCCTGTCAAGAGACAGCTATATCAGGGTCCTGTCAGCAAAATCTTGCTGGCATATGTAATAGTATCTGGGTTTGGTGGCTGTTTATGGGATGCATCCCCAGGTGGGGCAGTCTCTGGACGATTCTTCCTTCAGTCTCAGCTCCAAAATTTGTCTCTGGAACTCCTTCCATGGGTATTTTACTCCCCATTCTAATATCTACACTTTGGTCTTCCTTCTTCTTGAATTTCATATGTTTTGCAAATTGTATCTTGGGTATTCTAAGTTTCTGGGCTAATATCCACTTATCAGTGAGTGCATATCATGTGTGTTCTTTTGTGATTGGTTACCTCACTCAGGATGATATCCTCCAGATCCATCCGTTTGCCTAAGAATTTCATAAATTCCTTGTTTTTAATAGCTGAGTAGTATTCCATTGTGTAAATGTACCACATTTTCTGTATCCATTCCTCTACTGAGGGACATCTGGGTTCTTTCCAGCTTCTCGCTATTATAAATAAGGCTGCTATGAACATAGTGGAGCATGTGTCCTTATTACAAGTTGGAGCATCTTCTCGGTTTATGCCCAGGAGAGGTATTGCTGGATCCTCCGGTAGTACTATGTCCAGTTTTCTGAGGAACTGCCAGACTGATTTCCAGAGTGGTTGTACAAGCTTGCAATTCCACCAACAATGGAGGAGTGTTCCTCTTTCTCCACATCCTCACCAGCATCTTCTGTCACCTGAATTTTTGATCTTAGCCATTCTGGCTTGTGTGAGGTGGAA
Organism: Mus caroli; assembly: GCF_978045245.1. NCBI lineage: Eukaryota > Metazoa > Chordata > Mammalia > Rodentia > Muridae > Mus > Mus caroli. The sequence goes on along the minus strand of NW_028227337.1, from coordinate 11,434 downwards.
TCTCAGGGTTGTTTTGATTTGCATTTCCCTGATGATTAAGGATGCTGAACATTTTTTTCAGGTCTCAGCCATTCGGTATTTCTCAGTTGAGAATTCACAAAAGAGCATCTTGAGTGATGTAACCAAATGCAAAAAGACAAATATAGTATGCACTCACTTATGATTGGATATTAGTTGTAAAGCAAAAGTCAATCATACTATTTTCCACAAGCATAAAGAGGCTAATTAACAAGGAATGCTGAAGGGGGAATGTTAGAATCTCTCTAGCAATGGGAATTAGAATAGATTTTGCAGATGGTAGACTGAGGGTGAAAGGGATTGGGAACAGAAGAAGTCATCAGGTTGAGGTGAGGGAGAAAATACTAGAATAAATGACTAAAATTGAGGGTGGCAGATCTTGGGGTGTTAGGTAGAAATCTAGTACAGTAGAAATTTCATGGAATCTATGAGGGCAGCACAGAATCTATTACTAGAAGGTCCCTAGAAATGGAGGATAGGGATCCTGAACTGGCCCTCATCTGTAACCAGACAAAGCCACAAGTGGACGGATTGGGACACAAACTTAGCCATAAAACCTTAGACCTGCTGTTTTTCTTGCTTCCAAATTGTAGTGGAAAGATCAAAGAGATGAAAGAGATCAAAAATACTTCTTCCAGAAACTGATAGGAACAGATGTAGAGTTACTGAATCAAACATACTCAGAGCTCAGAGAATCCTGCAGAGGAGGGGTGCAAAGAATTATAGGAACAAGGGGTTTCAGTGACACCATGAGAATGCAGGCTATGCAATCACCTATCTGACTGAGACTTCTCTGGGCTTTCAATGATTAAAGAGCCTATAGGACTCTGACATATGTCCTCTACATATTTGTTATGGTTAAGTAGTCTTCTTCTAGGAAGCCTTTTAGTGGGAGGAAATAGAACAGAAAAACTTCTCTATTACCTTCTAGGGAGGGAGATGCTTACATTCTGCCTTCAGCCCTCCTTGTTATTTAGCCTCTCTTGGTCTGTGGATTATAGCATGATTACTTTTTATATTACAGCTTACATGTAGATATTTTGACTTATAAATGAGTATATAAAATGTTTTTCTTTCATTGTCTTGGTTACCTTATTCAAAATATTTCTTTTTTTTTTTAATTCCATTCGAAAGTATATCCATGACTGTTTAGCCTGTTTGTGGGATACTTCTCCTCCTATTATGTTGCGTTGTTCAGGTTTAATAAGATGGAATGTGCCTGTTCTTATTGTAGCTTCTTGTGAACTTTTTTGTTATGTCCCTGGGAGACCAGATCTTTCTGGAAGAAGGCAGGAGGTGTGTTGATGGGTCAGAGTGACAGAGTGATCCTGGGGATAGATTGGAGAAGGGGAGATGAAGAAGGGGAAACCGTAGTCAGGAAGTAATATATATGAGAAGAATGTTTTGAAAAAGGACAGAAAGAATGATACTAGCATCAGAATGTTTCCTCCTGTGCTTCCAGTTGTTTTTTCTTGTCAACATGGAGATGATACAGCTATTAGCTTCTGTACTGAAGGTACTGGGTTGCTAGTGTGTATATACTCTCCGGAACCCCAGCCTAGACCAATATCTTCTTTGCACAAAAAGAATTTTTTATTATAAATTAAATGTGATGGTAGTTTCTCAGGAAAATTAGGAAGCCAGACATATTTTCTTGAAGAGGTAAATATATCTGAAGAACATAATTGTACACGTTTAAAGTATTTTGATGAAGCTTCTAGAAAATGGGAGTTAAAGAACATGGCATGGAGGAGCTGGAGTCATGGAGATTGTCAAGAGAGTAAAATGAGCCAAATGTGACATGGGCTGTGATGATAGGTTTTAAACATGTTTTATTTTAAAGTCTATATTAATTGTTCATAGGAAGATATTCCATAGTGAACTTGTGTCATATTCGTTCTTCGTTATTACATCTGTTTCTACCTTTCTGCTCTCTGGTCCTTTTCTCTCAGTAGCTCATATTTCTACAACCTTTGATGGCACTTGAAGAACTGTAGTATTCCCATATGAGAAGCAATAGACGACAGGTTGGAGTTATAAATATCACCTTGATTTTTTAGATCCAATTGAATTTTATACATATTTGATATTTCATGTCTCAGAAAATTAACATTATCACACAGAAAATTTTCTTCTGAATATGTTCGTGGAATCTTTGTGGATATGCTGAGATGCTAAATGTTACAAAAAGTTCCAGTGTGGTTTGCCTTCATGAAGTTTTACATATGTATGCTTTTAAATGTCCATATCATTAGAGGTATTTCTGGAGGAAGGAAAAAGACAATATTAATATAAGTGTAATTTGTCACTCTTGAAATGTAGCCTTCCCCAGCCTTGAAGCAGGCTGATTCAGACTTTGCTGCAACTGAATATGAGATCACCTGAGGTGCAGCCTTCTTACTTAGATGGCTATAGTGTTATGTCAAGTACCGCTGCTCTTCTCCAAGACTCTGCTACCTGCTGAGAGACCCTTGAGACATTCCAGAGACAGATCCTATCCTGCACATCACCTACAGGCTGGCTCAAAGCACCAAGGATGAACTGGCAGGTTGGGGTGGGGGGGGCCTTCCCCCTTATAAGCACAGTCTCTTAGTAAACTCGAAAGCCTTGATCAGAAAAATTTGTCCTGGTTTCATTATCTTTTCTCACAGTCTAAGTCTCTTTCAGCCCCAGCCTGCCTTCCAGAAATACCCAGTTCATGTAGGCCGCCAGCCTACTTACAACAGATTGGCGCCCTGAATCAGGGACCTGGAAATGGCGGGAAAACACTGAGGGACTGCTGTCTTATGTGTGGAGCTCCACGAGAAGGAAAGATAAAGAAGATCGTATTGGGAAGAGTGAGCAACAGGTATTTATGCTAGCGCTGGTTTTTTTTTAATATTTTTTTAATATTTTTATTACATATTTTCCTCAATTACATTTCCAATGCTATCCCAAAAATCCCCCATACCCTCCCCGCTACTTCCCTACCCACCCATTCCCATTTTTTGGCCCTGGCATTCCTCTGTACTGGGGCATATAAAGTTTGCATGTCCAATGGACCTCTCTTTCCAGTGATGGCCGACTTGACCATCTTTTGATACATATGCAGCTAGAGTCAAGAGCTCCCGGGTACTGGTTAGTTCATAATGTTGTTGCACCTACAGGGTTGCAGATCTCTTTAGCTCCTTGGATACTTTCTCTAGCTCCTCCATTGGGGACCCTGTGATCCATCCAATAGCTGACTGTGAGCATCCACTTATGTGTTTGCTAGGCCCCGGCCTAGTCTCACAAGAGACAGCTATATCAGGGTCCTGTCAGCAAACGCTTGCTAGTGTATACAATGGTGTCATCGTTTGGAGGCTAATTATGGGATGGATCCCTGGATATGGCAGTCTCTAGAGGGTCCATCCTTTTGTCTCAGCTCCAAACTTTGTCTCTGTAACTCCTTCCATGGGTGATTGTTTCAAATTCGAAGAAGGGCACAGGGGAAAAATTCCTGAATAGAACAGCAATGGCTTGTGCTGTAAGATTGAGGATTGACAAATGGAACCTCATAAAACAGCAAAGCTTCTGCAAGGCAAAAGACACCGTCAATAAGACAAAAAGGCCACCAACAGATTGGGAAAGGATCTTTACCTATCTTAAATCAGATAGGGGACTCATATCCAATATATATAAAGAATTCAAGAGGGTGGACTCCAGAAAATCAAATAACCCCATTAAAAATGGGGCTCAGAGCTAAACAAAGAATTCTCACCTGAGGAATACAGAATGGCTGAGAAACACCTGAAAAACTGTTCAACATCCTTAATCATCAGAGAAATGCAAATCAAAACAACCCTGAGATTCCACCTCACACCAGTCAGAATGGCTAAGATCAAAAATTCAGGTGACAGCAGATGCTGGCGAGGATGTGGAGAAAGAGGAACACTCCTCCATTGTTGGTGGGATTGCAAGCTTGTACAACCACTCTGGAAATCAGTCTGGCGGTTCCTCAGAAAATTGGACATAGTACTACCGGAGGATCTAGCAATACCTCTCCTGGGCATATATCCAGAAGATGTCCCAACTGGTAAGAAGAACACATGCTCCACTATGTTCATAGCAGCCTTATTTATAATAGCCAGAGCTGGAAAGAACCCAGATGCCCCTCAACAGAGGAATGGATACAAAAAATGTGGTACATTTACACAATGGAGTACTACTCACCTATTAAAAAGAATGAATTTATGAAATTCCTAGGCAAATGGTTGGACCTGGAGGGCATCATCCTGAGTGAGGTAACACAATCACAAAAGAACTCAAATGATATATACTCACTAATAAGTGGATATTAGTCCAGAAACTTAGTATACCCGAGATATAAGAGACAATTTGTAAAACACATGAAACTGAAGAAGAACGAAGACCAAAGTGTGGACACTTTGCCCCTTCTTAGCTAGCGCTGGTTTTAAACTTTATTTTTTAACGTGTTGCTGGAGGTGCGGTAGGATACGGACTAAGTTGGAACAGTGCTGACTCGGTGCTGATTCTGCTTAGGGTTTGGCAGTGAAGGACTAGAAACTTCAAAACAGGCGGTGGTCCGAAGTCGCCTCAGGCTAGAGGAATAGGGTTTAAAATAATAAAATAAAATAAAATAAAATAAAATAAAATAAAATAAAATAAAATAAAATAAAATAAAATATAGGGAAATCGATTTTGAAACTCTCTCAGAGACAGAGAGAAATCGGGGGATGCCCTGCTTTATTCTCTCTGGCCCCTACAGCAGAAGTTCTCTGCCCTCTTTGTATTGTCTAATGTCTGGTTCACCAATCGTTTACGTGTCATTACGTGTATTTTGTTTCATTGTCTGAATGACTGAATGGTCTGTGTTTCATGTTGGAAAATAAAAATGGCTAAGACTTTATCTGCTGGTTCAGCAAAGCCCAAGAGTGGCCCACACTTTAGCCAAGAAAAAAGCACAGCAGGAGAGCCACTGCTGGAAAAACTGCTTTTAAGAAAAGGATCTGCATCACTTCTAGGCCTTTTGGCTAAGATCAAGTGAAGAAAAGGATCTGCAACCTCTTAGTTTTAAGGCAAATAAGCAGATAGTTTTTTCCTAGAAAATTCTCTGCAATCGTGATTATTGTGTTTATCAAATGATAAAGTGCCTTTTTATCTTATAAATATAGTTAGAAAAAGTAAAATTCTTTGATTGGTCTAAATTTATAGGATTTCTGTAGCCACTTCATTTGGTTTTTACTGGTCTTAAAGGTATAATATGTTCTGCATGTCTTCATCATAGAATATTAGCTTATAAGTTATTGGGTATGATTTAAAAGGTATAACATTGGTAGCAAGACAGCTTTAAATTGGTAACTCAGGTTTGGTGTATTTCAAACACGTGGCATAAAGCAGGCCAAAAACCTAGGCCTCTAAGGATACTTCTAATTGAGATAATATTTAATGTGATTCTTATCCTAAAAGGTAGACTTAAAGATAAGATTTAAAACAATGTCTCTTTAATGACGCATTAAAATTTGCACTGGCATGCATTCATAGGTATAAATTGGCAGCTAAACTTCATAACATGATAGTGATGCTTCTAATATTGATTTTTAAGATGATAAATTGTTTTGAAATTGGGTTTTGCTTTCCCCAAGTTGTAGATATTATCCTGATATTGCAAAAGAAATATAAAAATTATGATTAAAATTGCCAATGTTCCATTGACTGCAGCTTGCAGTTTGATTGAAAATTTAAGATTTTCTACTCACCCATATATTGTTAATTAAGATAATTACAAGAGTAATCATCTTATGAGAGCACTAAAACAGCTCTCTGTGGCCATACAGCCATACAAAGCTCAGAGGAGCCTCAGTGAGGCTTGTGTGACTTTCTTTTGTCTTGCAAACTCTGCCTAAGAAAGTTCTTAAAACTTGCCTCTCCTTGCCTCCAGGGGAATTTTCTTTTAGCAAAAAGAAAACTGTTGCAGATCTATCCAGATGTTGTTCTAAATAAAGTTCAAATTCAAAGTTTATTAAAGGTCAATCAGGCTGTAGAACTTATAATGGCATTACAATCTGGCTTACCTACTTCATGTAAAGTTATTATAGACTTAAAAGTTTGTATTTGCTCATCCGGCTGGATCAGCGCCGGGGTAGCGGGAGCGCAGGGTTGCCTGACACCCGCCAGCTACCCACGACCCCCGCCGCAGGATTTTGGGACTGCTGGTGAGTGGAACACAGCTTCTGCTCCAATCCAATTGCGCGGGACCTGAGACTGCATTAGTTAGGGAAGCAGAAACCGGCCTGAGTAGGGCCACAGGCCTCACCCGGCCGGATCAGCGCCAGGGTAGCGGGAGCGCAGGGTTGCCTGACACCCGCCAGCTACCCACGACCCCCGCCGCAGGATTTTGGGACTGCTGGTGAGTGGAACACAGCTTCTGCTCCAGTCCAATCACGCGGGACCTGAGACTGCTCTGGTTGGGGAGAGAGAAATCCGGCCCACACAGGGCCACAAGCCTCTTCCGGTCAGAAAAGCACCTGAGCAGCTGGGGCGCAGGGTCTGCTGACACTCGCCAACTGCCCACAACACCCGCCACAGGATCTTAAGACTTCTGGTGAGGGGAGCACAGCTTCTGCTCCAATCCAATTGCGCGGGACCTGAGACTGCATTAGTTAGGGAAGCAGAAACCAGCCTGAGTAGGGCCACAGGCCTCACCCGGCCGGATCAGCGCCAGGGTAGCGGGAGCGCAGGGTTGCCTGACACCCGCCAGCTACCCACGACCCCCGACGCAGGATTTTGGGACTGCTGGTGAGTGGAACACAGCTTCTGCTCCAATCTTTAAATAGTGACAACGATAACAACTAACCCCAGAGATTACCAGATGGCGAAAGGTAAACGTAATAATCTTACTAACAGAAACCAAGACCACTCACCATCATCAGAACCCAGCACCCCCACTTCACCCAGTCCAGGGCACCCCAACACACCGGAAAAGCTAGACACGGATTTAAAAGCATATCTCCTGATGATGATAGAGGACTTCAAGAAGGACGTTAATAACACACTTAAAGAAATGCAGGAGAACACTGCTAAAAAGGAAGAAGACAATAAAGAGGAAGCACAAAAATCCCTTAAAGAATTGCAGGAGAACACTGCTAAAGAGTTACAAATCCTTAAAGAAAAACATGATAACATAATCAAACAGGTAGAAGTCCTTACAGAAAAACAGGAAAACACATCCAAACAGATGATGGAAATGAACAAAACCATACTAGACCTAAAAAGGGAAGTAGACACAATAAAGAAAACCCAAAATGAGGCAACACTGGAGATAGAAACCCTAGGAAAGAAATCTGGAACCATAGATGCAAGCATCAGCAACAGAATACAAGAGATGGAAGAGAGAATCTCAGGTGCAGAAGATTCCATAGAGAACATCGGCACAACAATCAAGGAAAATGGAAAATGCAAAAAGATCCTAACTCAAAACATCCAAGAAATACAGGACATAATGAGAAGACCAAACCTACGGATAATAGGAGTGGATGAGAATGAAGATTTTCAACTCAAAGGACCAGCAAACATCTTCAACAAAATTATAGAAGAAAACTTCCCAAATCTAAAGAAAGAGATGCCCATGAACATACAAGAAGCCTACAGAACTCCAAATAGACTGGATCAGAAAAGAAATACCTCCCGACACATAATAATCAGAGCAACAAATGCTCTAAATAAAGATAGAATACTAAAAGCAGTAAGAGAAAAAGGCCAAGTAACATATAAAGGCAAGCCTATCAGAATTACACCAGATTTTTCACCAGAGACTATGAAAGCCAGAAGATCCTGGACAGATGTTATACAGACACTAAAAGAACACAAATTCCAGCCCAGGCTACTATACCCAGCCAAACTCTCAATTAACATAGATGGAGAAACCAAAGTATTCCACGACAAAACCAAATTCACACATTATCTCTCCACGAATCCAGCCCTTCAAAGGATAATAACAGAAAAAAACCAATACAAGGACAGGAACCACGCCCTAGAAACAACAAGAAGGTAATCCCTCAACAAACCTAAAAGAAGACAGCCACAAGAACAAAATGCCAACTTTAACATCAAAAATAACAGGAAACACCAATTTCTTTTCCTTAATATCTCTTAATATCAATGGACTCAACTCCCCGATAAAAAGACATAGACTAACAAACTGGCTACACAAACAAGACCCAACATTTTGCTGCTTACAGGAAACTCATCTCAGAGAAAAGGATAGACACTACCTCAGAATGAAAGGCTGGAAAACAATTCTCCAAGCAAATGGCATGAAGAAACAAGCTGGAGTAGCCATTCTAATATCTGATAAGATTGACTTCCAACCCAAAGTCATTAAAAAAGACAGGGAGGGACACTTCATACTCATCAAAGGTAAAATCCTCCAAGAGGAACTATCAATCCTGAATATCTATGCTCCAAATACAAAGGCAGCCACATTCATTAAAGAAACTTTAGTAAATCTCAAAGCACACATTGCACCTCATACAATAATAGTGGGAGACTTCAACACACCACTTTCACCAATGGACAGATCATGGAAACAGAAACTAAACAGGGACACAGTGAAACTAAGAGAAATTATGAATCAAATGGATCTGGCAGATATCTACAGAACATTCTATCCTAAAACAAAAGGATATACCTTCTTCTCAGCACCTCATGGTACCTTCTCCAAAATTGACCACATAATTGGTCACAAAACAGGCCTCAACAGATATAAAAATATTGAAATTGTCCCATGCATCCTATCAGATCACCATGGACTAAGGCTGATCTTCAATAACAAAATAAATAATAGAAAGCCAACCTTCACGTGGAAACTGAACAACACTCTTCTCAATGATACCTTGGTCAAGGAAGGAATAAAGAAAGAAATTAAGGACTTTTTAGAGTTCAATGAAAATGAAGCCACAACATACCCAAACTTATGGGACGCAATGAAAGCATTTTTAAGAGGAAAACTCATAGCTCTGAGTGCCTCCAAAAGGAAACTAGAGAGAGCACACATTAGCAGCTTGACAACACACCTAAAAGCACTAGAACAAAAGGAAGCAAATTCACCCAAGAGGAGTAGACGGCAGGAAATAATCAAACTCAGGGGTGAAATCAACCAAGTAGAAACAAGAAAAACTATTCAAAGAATCAACCAATCAAGGAGCTGGTTCTTTGAGAAAATCAACAAGATAGATAAACCCTTAGCCAGACTCACTAGAGGGCACAGGGAAAGCATCCTAATTAACAAAATCAGAAATGAAAAAGGAGACATAACAACAGATCCTGAAGACATCCAAAACACCATCAGATCCTTCTACCAAAGGCTATACTCAACAAAACTGGAGAACCTGGATGAAATGGACAAGTTCCTAGACAGATACCAGGTACCAAAGTTGAATCAAGATCAGGTTAATGATCTAAACAGCCCTATATCCCCCAAAGAAATAGAAGCAGTCATTAATAGTCTCCCAACTAAAAAAAGCCCAGGACCAGATGGGTTTAGTGCAGAGTTCTATCAGACCTTCAAAGAAGATCTAATCCCAGTTCTTCACAAACTATTCCACAAAATAGAAACAGAAGGTACTCTACCCAACTCATTCTATGAAGCCACAATTACTCTGATACCTAAACCACAAAAAGACCCAACAAAGATAGAAAACTTCAGACCAATATCCCTTATGAATATTGATGCAAAAATCCTCAATAAAGTTCTTGCTAACCGAATCCAAGAACACATCAAAACAATCATCCATCCTGACCAAGTAGGTTTCATCCCAGGGATGCAGGGATGGTTCAATATACGGAAATCCATCAACGTAATCCAGTATATAAACAAACTCAAAGATAAAAACCACATGGTCATCTCCTTAGATGCGGAAAAAGCATTTGACAAGATCCAACACCCATTCATGATAAAAGTCTTGGAAAGATCAGGAATTCAAGGCCCATACCTAAACATGATAAAAGCAATCTACAGCAAACCAGTAGCCAACATCAAAGTAAATGGTGAGAAGCTTGAAGCAATCCCTCTAAAATCAGGGACTAGACAAGGCTGTCCACTTTCTCCATACCTATTCAACATTGTACTTGAAGTCCTAGCCAGAGCAATTCGACAACAAAAGGAGATCAAAGGGATACAAATTGGAAAAGAGGAAGTCAAAATATCACTTTTTGCAGATGATATGATAGTATATATAAGTGACCCTAAAAATTCCACCAGAGAACTCCTAAGCCTGATAAACAGCTTCGGTGAAGTAGCTGGATATAAAATTAACTCAAACAAATCAATGGCCTTTCTCTACACAAAGAATAAACAGGCTGAGAAAGAAATTAGGGAAACAACACCCTTCTCAATAGTCACAAATAATATAAAATATCTTGGCGTGACTCTAACTAAGGAAGTGAAAGATCTGTATAATAAAAACTTCAAGTCTCTGAAGAAAGAAATTATAGAAGATCTCAGAAGATGGAAAGATCTCCCATGCTCATGGATTGGCAGGATCAACATTGTAAAAATGGCTATCTTGCCAAAAGCAATCTACAGATTCAATGCAATCCCCACCAAAATTCCAAATCAATTCTTCAACGAATTAGAAAGTGCAATCTGCAAATTCATCTGGAATAACAAAAAACCTAGGATAGCAAAAACTCTTCTCAAGGATAAAAGAACCTCTGGTGGAATCACCATGCCGGACCTAAAGCTCTGCTACAGAGCAATTGTGATAAAAACTGCATGGTACTGGTATAGTGACAGACAAATAGACCAATGGAATAGAATTGAAGACCCAGAAATGAACCCACACACCTATGGTCACTTGATCTTCGACAAGGGAGCTAAAAACATCCAGTGGAAGAAAGACAGCATTTTCAACAAATGGTGCTGGCACAACTGGTTGTTAACATGTAGAAGAATGCGAATCGATCCATTCCTATCTCCTTGTACTAAGGTCAAGTCTAAGTGGATCAAGGAACTTCACATAAAACCAGAGACACTGAAACTTATAGAGGAGAAAGTGGGGAAAAGCCTTGAAGATATGGGCACAGGGGAAAAATTCCTGAATAGAACAGTAATGGCTTGTGCTGTAAGATCGAGAATTGACAAGTGGGACCTCATGAAACTACAAAGCTTCTGCAAGGCTAAAGACACCATCAATAAGACAAAAAAACCACCAACAGATTGGGAAAGGATCTTCACCTATCCTAAATCAGATAAGGGACTAATATCCAATATATATAAAGAACTCAAGAAGGTGGACTCCAGAAAGTCAAATAACCCCATTAAAAAATGGGGCTCAGAACTGAACAAAGAATTCTCACCTGAGGAATACCGAATGGCAGAGAAGCACCTGAAAAAATGTTCAACATCCTTAATCATCAGGGAAATGCAAATCAAAAC